>NC_064924.1:590678875-590982754 GCF_023897955.1 Schistocerca gregaria | reverse complement strand
GAGGTATCGAATATATTGCTTCCCTCTACATATACATCCCGAGGAGATCACGAATGTGAAATTAGAGAGATTCGAGCGCGCACGGAGGCTTTCAGACAGTCGTTCTTCCCGCGAACCATACGCGACTGGAACAGAAGAGGGAGGTAATGACAGTGGCACGTAAAGTGCCCTCCGCCATACACCATTGGGTGGCTTGCGGAGTATAAATGTAGATGTAGATGAATATTTCTGTATCCAGAAAGGCCCGTACAGGACCTGCAACATGCCGTCGTGCATTATCCTGCTGAATAGTAGGGTTTCTCAGGGATCGAACGAAGGGTAGAGTCACGGGTCGTAACACATCTGAAATGTAACGTCCGCTGTTAAAAGTGCCGTCAATGCGAACAAGAGGTGATCGAGACGTGTAACCATGGCACGCCATACTATCACGCCGGGTGATACGCCAGTATGGCGATGACGAATACACGCTTCCAATGAGCGTTCACCGCGATGTCGCAAACACGGATGCGACCATTATGATACTGTAAACAGAACCTGGATTCATCCGAAAAAATGATGTCTTGCCATTCGGGCACCCAGGTTCATCTTTGAGTACACCATCATATGCGCTCCTGTCTGTGATGCAGCGCCAAGGGTAACCGCAACCATTGTCTCCGAGCTGATAGTCCATGCTGGTGCAGACGTCGTCGAACTGTTCGTGCAGATGGTCCCCATCTGTTGACTCGGGGATCTAGAAGTGCTGCACGATCCGTTACAGCCATGCGGATAAGATGCCTGTTATCTAGACATCTAGTGATACGTGGCCGGTGGGATCCAGCACGGTGTTCCGTATTTCCCTCCTGAACCCACCGATTCCATATTTGCTAACAGTCATTGGATCTCGACCAACGCGAGCAACAATGTCGCGATACGATAAACCGCAATCGCGATAGGCTACAATCCGACCTTTAACCAAGTCGGAAACGTGATGGTACCCATTTCTCCTCCTTACACGGAGCATCACAACAACCTTTCACCAGGCAACCGCTGTTTGTGTATGAGAAATCGGTTGGAAACTTTCCTCATGTCAGCACGTTGTTGGTGTCGCCACGACGCCAAACTTGTGTGAATACTCTGAAAAGCTAATCATTTGCATATCACAGCATCTTCTTGCTGTCGGCTAAATTTCGCGCCTGTAGAACGTCAACTTCGTGGTGTAGCAATTTCAATGGCCAGTAGTATAAGAGATGCAGGAAGACGTGACCATGGACATCCAAGCAGCGCTGACTTCGTGGGATGACATTACCAGCATTGTGCTTCAATTCTGCAGCCATGCTGTTAATTTCTCTAGTAACGTCCCGTTTGAGGTCGTCCATTTTGCGAGGATTATCAGCATACTCTTTTCTTATTAATGTGCCGTTTAAATAAAATCCCAGGGATCTAGGGGTCCAGAGGACTCCACTGACAAGTTTGTCTTAAGGGAATACGTTGGTGATTTGGGCCACACTTTGGTTAGATGTTTGAGCGGCTGCTCCATACCTCATTTGCATGTGTTAACTGTGTGCAGAAAGACTGAAAGATCTCTAGGTATATGACACTGCTTAAGGTATAACAGGATAATTTTGGGACAAGCAACCACTTGCCACACAATGCACGTGAAACGCCTATCCCCTCTGAATGGAGAGATTCTTCACGCAGAATATGTGGTTGTCCTGTGACGGAAACCTGCAATTTTGGGAGTTTACATAAACTGACAAATGAAACCAGCACTCATCTGACATGAAGTAAGGCAAGAGGTGTAGTTAACCGCTAGAAAATGATGTTAGCAGCTACTTATTATAATGAATTAAGTTTTCCTGATCCTCAAATTTCGCTCACACTAAAGGCTTTTAAATTCATACAGTATCTTTTGGTACACGATGACACGATGTACGACATTTATCAACCTGCTATGATAACCTCCTTACCTACTTGTGAAGGGACGCCTCATAATGTCCACACGAATTGTGTCTCTGGTTTCAATGATCCTCACTATCGACATCCTACTCCTTTTCACATACTAAACGGATCGTACAGCCTTCCATATTATGTGCAGATCCTGAATAGTGCTGGTCATGGGGATT
Organism: Schistocerca gregaria; assembly: GCF_023897955.1. Lineage (NCBI taxonomy): Eukaryota > Metazoa > Arthropoda > Insecta > Orthoptera > Acrididae > Schistocerca > Schistocerca gregaria. The sequence continues at coordinate 590,980,652 of NC_064924.1, read as the reverse complement.
TTCATACTGGGATACTTTGCTTGAACCATTTCTTTACATTCTACGGCTCTGAGCACTACGCGACTTAACCTCTGAGGTCATCAGTCGCCTAGAACTTAAAACTAAGTAAACCTAACTCACCTAAGGACATCACACACAACCATGCCCGAGGAAGGGTCCAGACTGTAGCGCCTAGAACCACACGGCCACTCAGGCTGGCTACATTCTATGATACAGCCTGTCTTTATGTAACACTTCATAACGATAACTCGCAAAATTCTCTGTTCTACTGCAAACATCCCCATTTCTCTACCAACTCAACAATACGAGCTTCTCACAAAATCTGGATCAGGAAGACACAGCAGCACTCAACCTTCTGATAAAATGCAGTGTAACCAAATTTCGAGGCCGTGTTGCCATTTCACAAGCAATTTGATTAGATATGATTAATCGCACCTGAAGTGCATCGATTTTATACGAGATGCCTTGTATTATTTGAAACGATTGCTTCCTTCAGTGCGCGGATTTTCCGTGGAGCTAAGTTAAATCGGAAACGAGACCGCAGCCGTGATGTGCGTACAGAGATTACAACATGTGACACAAATTACGCGACTAACTGCTCCATAGATTTACTTGGAAATGTTTGTGGGTATACCTCGGTTAAGCCGTTACGCCATTAAAACCGTCTAAAGAACCGTCACTACCCTTGCTTTGATTTGTGGGACACGGTTAAACATCTCTGTACTCTAAACTCAGCGATTAAAAGGGCTCACGGGAACGCGCTTTTGAATCCCTTGATCCCTTGTATATTTTCCGTAGTGAGGAAGTAATCTCCTTGATCACGAAGGATCACTGGCTACCGATTACCGAAATGATAACAGCAGGTAATCCACACCACAGGGCCCACGATTTCGAGAGCTGCCAACCACACCACGATAATTGTTTCTATGAGCAATCGGACAACAGAGCAGAATGCAAGCTCTTTCGACGTCCAGTTGCAGTTGCCGTTAATAGGTGACCTGTAAAATCAGCGGCTTCCAGACTGGAAAATAATAGTGTCCCTAATAGAGTATTCGTCCTTGTGATCTCCTTACTCAGCCAAGACCTCAACACATTTAAGATTACAGAAATACCGGCCCATCATCTGCAGCTGGACTAGGCAGCACTTCCTGTGGTTACCGGAAACAAAGCTTGGCGTCCAAAAAAAGTCAACTGGACGAGCTCAAAATCCAGACCAGGACATTTTGTAGCTCTGACGAATAAATCACGCTTAATATCGACATATCGATAGCAAGCACTGACAGATTGCGTCTGAAGAGAGATCTATTTAGGGCGCTTGCACCCATGACAGCAGCTTCAGCTGCTTATTCTACTACCGAAATTACCATATTCCGGGAGCCAGAGGCAAAGGTACCGATGTTGATGCTCTGTCCCGTGATTTCTATAAGACATGGTTGAGGAAGTTACAGTCTCACATGAAGTTTAAAGTACAATCTATGAGATTACTCAATATCGAACAAGATTTGTGATTGGATTCAGCACTTGTATGCAGAAAGAAGTCGTTAAAGGAAGAAATTCGTCTGATTTATGGGTAATTTCGGGAGTGCCATATGGGATTTTTGTAGGAGCATTACTGGTTCCATTTTATATTAATAACAGCGTGCGAGACGTGGCACCTTGCATCGTGTCTACGTCGGACGGTAGTTCTAACAAGACTGCAGCAGTTCCTAATAGTTACGGCTGTCACCGAGAGGTGTCAGCATCTTACGGATTACGAATGCCATTAGTCAAAACAGTATAATTTAGAAAGAAAACCGTATCTTTTATGATGATCAAGTCTTGTATTAATTACTGATGATGTACAAAATGTTTGATTATTACTGTGAATGAAGGTGTGAATGTGAAGTAAAATAAAAAATTAATATTGTTATAGCTGTTTAACAGTGTACGTTAGCGCGAGAACTGTGGTTGTTCAGAGAGAATGAATTATACTCTCAGTGGAAATTTGTAAAGTGCAACTAGCCAGTCTGTAGTACGGGAAAAATGGAATATTTCATGATAATTCTGTTAGTTAAAGAGGAAGTTATTTTTATACTTCTAAGTTTCCTAAATTTGATCGTTTAATAAATTGCTCATAGAAGGTATGTTGTTGTGATTGGACCTTACTAAAAGATGCGAGATTTGGCGATTTAATGCTCTTGACGTATTACCTCTTACGTAAAACAGTCAATCGAAGGACACTGTGTGCGCGCGTTATTTGTAGGTTACCTTGCTTTGGGAAGTCTAGAGGCTTTTCGGAGCTCAGTCATAATCATATTCAGACGTTACTCAAAAATATTATTAAAGGCAATCAGTACAGGAGTATTGCTGTTCTGCTCCTAACCTAGCAGGTTTTCCCTTCTGTCCACATCTATTGGAGATACACGAGAAGAATATTTTCTTGATATTCTCCTAGTACTCACTTCCTTGCACCATGGATGGACATCGTTTGAGACAAATGCTTATGGAACTCGTCATTGAGCTCTAGAGGTTGATTAGTAGACCAATATGCTATCTTGGTGTGTTGGAGTTTGATGAAGTCTACAAATATTAACTCATAACTATCTCAGAATTCGTTTTAACATGTTTACGTGCAAGCATACGAAGTGAAATATGTGCTATTACTAGCAATGTATGACGCGTACTGGCTAGGAGTGATATTCCCATGTTATACACGGGTAGCTTGTGCAGATAATTGAAGAAAACACCGAACCTAACTAGATTTCACTAGGCACATTGTAAGAGGTCCATGATTAAAGAATTTGTTGCTAGCATACTAGAGCAGTGTAATTTCGATGGATTGCTCAAGCGCTGCCTGCGATATGTAAGCTGTAAGAGAATCTCAGACCAAAGAGCAGTGTTGACTGCAGTAGGAACTGTGTAGCAGTAGGATTAAGCTGTTGCTAGCGAGCTCTCTGGTGTATTGTGTTGGCTGGGCCGGTCGTGGTGGACCGATGGCGGAGCCTGAGCGTTGTAGTTAAGGTGAAAGCAGCCTCGCGCATATGTAGTATTGTTACATCAAGTCCCATGTAAATGTGTCTAAAGAATCTCTTAATAATAATCTTTCTTATAAGAAAAGTAATTTTTGACAATCAATCATTTCAATTTAAAGAATTTACTAATTTCTCCAATCTTTTGCCATCCCGATTATTGAAAGGAAAAATCAGTTGTTTCTTTTTATACACGACAAATCTACCGCACAGCATTGCACTGAGCTGCGCGAGAAAAATTTCTTATAGGAGCAGATATATACGCGTTATCCGGCGAGCCTAATTGAGGTAAGATTTTTCAGTTTATTCAGAATGAATTTTCAGGGCCATGACACAGCACTGCTGACATCCAAAATTTATCAGTTTAAATTTACAGTCAATTATTGAAAGGTTATAATTGAGTCGCAGTTTAATTGAGATGTTAGTCACATTGTATTATTGGTAGGTTACTGAATCGCAGTTTAATTGAGAGGTTAGTCACATTGTATTATTGGTAGGTTACTGAATTTATCTGTTGGGCGGTTACACTGAAGGAAATAAATGATTATATTGTTTTCCCTGTTGGGAGGTTAGGTAATCTATTTTGTGGGGAGGTTACACTAAATGCGAATATTATTCATTTTATTTTATTGTGGAGAGGTTACACTAGTCGACCACCGGTTAGGATCGTATTTTCTTTGTGAATTTCTGAGAAGTAGTCATATATCTGCTCTTATTTACGTAATATTAAATGTAGTTTGCATCTGGCGCAACGCATTTACTTATTTGTCACTCTTCCTTTCACAGATTGTCGGCAATTTATTGCTCTTTGTTGCAATTGTTTTTGCTCCATTTTGGATTTGTCTTTGTTTCATTTTGTGCTTAACTCTGATTTGTGAAAATGCCGCGCAAAGCTGCTAACAGTACATCGCGATGCGCAAAGAGTGAAAAAGCAGTCTCGAATAATTTGACCGATAATTCTAGCGACACTCAGTATAATAGTGATAATCCTCTAATCACAGATAATCAGTGCGTGCTGATCACTAGTAATGATTTTATTCTAGATGATGAACAAACACGTTCAGTTATGCCCACACTTAATTTAACGTCAACTGATGACGCGTCACGTTCCGTTACAATGAACGCTGTCCATACCCCTGATTTGCTAAATTTACGTAGCGAACAGATAATTGTTTCTAACGAAGGTGACCAATATACACAAAACACGTCAGATTTATTTGATTGCGCTGTAGTGACTGACAGAGCACATCCGATTAGCAAACCTTTCTGTGAATCAGACATTGACCAAATGGTTATACAAAACGTGACACATGCAGGTAGACCATCACACAGCACAGAGAATACAGCAGCTAATTTTTGCATGGATCGAGTTATGGCATTATTGCTACAACTTAATGAAAATCTCAAACAACAAATTAATGAATCGAACAAACAACTTAACGAAAAACTAGACAACAATTCCAAACAGTCGAATGAAAAACAAGACAACAATTACAAACAACTTAATGAAAAACTAGACAACAATTCCAAACAACTTAGTGAACAGATTACAGCCATTGCCGTGCAATGTCATGATACTAAAGAACAATTACATGAGGAGATTAAGGCTTGTGCTAGGAACATTAGTGAAGAAATTAGATGTGTGGCACAAGAATTAAGTAGTACACATGCAGCCACAACTGAATTACTTAGAGATGAAATTAGTGCAGTCGCTAAACAATGTTCTGAAAACGCAACACAGTTACGCGACGAGTTTAAATTAATGTCATCAGAACTTTCACGCAGATTGAGTGAGAAACTAGACACGAAATTTGACCAACAGAATAGCCAAATAGACGAACGTTTTAATCACCACCTACAAAACAGTGAAACGCGTTACCGTAAATTTATACAGGAACAGAATAAAATAAAGAAACAAGTCATGGAAACAATTATGGCACAGAGACAGGAAGACAAGAGTAAGTTATTTACGAAAGCAAAAACATTCGTGGACACCAACATTGCGACAGTATCAGACGAAATCAATACTATTAAACAGTTGAACACTGAATTGTATGGTGAAATATCGGACCTAAAAACAATACAGATTCTAATATTCAGACTTTGGAAAATAAATATACAGTAGACTTTCAGACAATGACAAACAGAATACAACAATTAGAATTAATACAGGATCCCGATGCTTTTAAAGCAGACGTTAAAAAAATGAACAAAACCACCCGTAAAATCCAAAAACAAATTAATGTTTGTGACTCTAAAAATGACGATCAGGTAAAAGCACTGACTGAAAAATTTGATGAATTGACCAGTCGTATTGACGTTATCAAAAATAACAATGATACCAAATCAGACGATACGCCACCAATTTCTTTCAATCAAACACCCGAATTCCAAAATTTACAGCAGACAATCAGTGAGATATGTTCGTCCAGTAATACATTGCGTAGAAAAGTGTCGTCTTCACAGCAAGAAGTGACAGAAATGAAAAATGTTTCAGCCTCTAACACGTCACAGCATACCCCAAATACTGAACAATTGTCACATTCACACAGCCAATGTAATTTAGGTAATTTACAGAGGGTACGTGACTTAGATCCCGTACTGTCACAGACAAACGGATTATCACACAAATCTGAACCTGTTCAGACATACAGAGACGATAATTTTGATTATAAGCATTTTCTATCCGTGAGAAAATTTAAAGTATTAAAAAATGACAAAACACAAATACACCGTTAGCACTGGATATGACAATTTGCTTTTGTATTCTCACAAGCTTGGCCTGTAATGCAGAAACTAGAATTGGACTGGATACAACAATTTCGTATTGAGTTTTCACCGGTATTGCCTGTAATGCAGAAACTAAAATTTATTTGCGGCGCGTAAGAGACCTCAAGGGATTCATTACGCTCCGATGAATATGTGCCGTAGCGTGCACAGGGCCCCGAGCCGTAGTAGCGCTATTTCATGTTTAGTTTTCTGCACTCCTGCCTTGTCTGCTACTAACCTTTATATCTATCAAAACAACTCTTGAACTATCGATCTATCTAGGATTAGGAATGAGTAAAGAAAACCTGATACGATAAGTTTCACAGGAAGTGACAGTTTTTGTTAGACACTCCCGAAATGACGAGAACTACCAGCATAATTTTAATAACAGACAAAATTGTAATCATCAGTGTGTACAAAATTATCAGCAACAGCAAAGGCATTTTTGTAACAATAGAGGCTCCTCCCCACAACAGCAACAAAACCAGCCGGTTAGCATACCTAATCATCAATGTGGTTTGCAAGGTCAAGGAAGCTTTAATGTTTCGCCGCCTGCAGGTATAGCGTCGGCCACACCAAATAGTAACGCACAGCAGCAAGGAAATCACTACGTACAGAAGACGCATCATTTCAACTCGTATCGCAACGCGCAGTATAGCAATGATTATTATGACAGACGTAAAAGTAATGAGCGCAGTTTTCAGAGTAACAGTTGGTCTTACCAGGAGCAGAATCATTATCATGAACGAACCAAACAGTCCATATCATCCCGAACCTAATACGTCAGGAAGAAATAACAGAACAGTACAAATAGCTGAAATCCCACAGCATCCTCGCGCAAATAACAGCACGTCAGAAAGAATTTGACTAGGTACAATACAGATTGCATCTTCCAGCAACGCAAGCAATACTTTTGACACAGAGAATCATGTTCACGAAAATGTTATTACTTTTGACGACATCCGAGACACTCTTTTGCAGGAAAAACCAGTTATTCAAAAAACCATTTCCCACGCTGTCACTGAAGTAAAGATTGTATCATCCACATTTTCAGCAGTAATTGATTCTGGTTCACCTATGTCAGTCATAAATGAAGAAACCTTCAATGAAAGTAACAAAGAGAATATTTATCCTACGTTACCATTAGGCAGAACTAAAGTAAAAGGAACAGTATCTAGTAAAGGAGTAGATGAAAAGTTACAGACACACTTACAATTTTGTATTGCAGGTCATACGTTTCACTCAAATTTTTGGATTCTTCCCTTGTTGATAACAGACTTTATTGTAGGTACGAATTTTCTGGTACAACACGACGCAATTATTGACTTTCAAAATTCCTATTTAATGTTAAAGGATGAAAATGTACAACGGGCATTAGAATTTCAGCACTCATTATCTGCAGAAGAACAAAAAATTAATCGGACAGAGGTCATTTCTGCATCACGTTTCACGGACTGTCATTCCACATTGTTCACAGATACGTACGTACACAACTGTTATACACCAGACGAAGCCGAATAATACGTTATACAAATGATTTATGATAAGGTTAAACAGAGCAGGGCAAATACAGACGACGAACGTACGCAACTACGCAAAATTCTTTTACAGCAAGCTCCAGTTTTTGACAACATCCCTGGTACTATGTCCGGTTTCATGTATGAATTTCAAGTTTAACAGCACAACACGTTTAAAGCCAAACATTATCCCATTCCATTTATTCACAGAGAACAAGTTAAGAAAGAATTGCAAACTATGCTTGACCAAGGAATTATTGAACCGGCAGTTAGTCCGTACACAAACCCGCTCCATATTGTTAAGAAAAAGGATGGCTCACTTCGCCTCGTACTTGATTCGCGTCACATCAGTGACATTATTATTAATGAAACTGATGGCCCACAAACACTAGAAGAACTTCTACAGAAATTTCATGGTACTGCTGTTTATTCCACATTAGATTTCAAATCGGGATTTTGGCAAATTCAGCTCAATCCGAACTGCAGAAAGTACACAGCATTTCTCTGTTTTGGTGACTGTTATCAATTTTGTAAGTTACCGTTTGGTTTAACAATTTCTTCAGCAGCGTTGACTCGCGGTTTGAATACTACACTTCCGACAGAATTAAAAGACAGAATCACAACATATGTAGACGACATTCTTATTGCAGAAGCTAACTGGTCTGAACACAATATGATTCTTGAACAACTGTTGCAAACTTTTGGTGCACAAGGACTCGCAGTTAATCTTAGCGAATCACACTTTCGCAAAACTTCTATAAAATTTCTCGGACATAAAATTTCACCAGAAGGCATTGCGCCTGACCCGGAAAAACGTCAAGCTTTACGTGACATTACCGTTCCAACTACGAAGAAACAACTACGAAGCTTTCTGGGTTTAATTAACTTTTTCCGTAAATTTATTCATTACTCTGCTTTAGACACCCCTAGATTATGCTAGTTGGCGGGTGAAAACACTATTTGGTCCAGAGAGAGCCAAGCACAGTCTAAGTTTGTTAATTTGAAACATACCTTGTTGAATGCAGCACATTTATCACACCCAGAACCTACCAGAAATTTCTCCATTCCCACCGACAGTTCTAACACCGCTTTAGGCGTACACATTTTTCAGGAAATTGAAGAAGACGTTACTACAGTAATTAAAAACATCGCCGTTGCAAGTCGCATTCTGTCACCTGCTGAACGCAATTATTCTGTCACAGAACTTGAATCATTATGTGTTGTATGGTCATTTACCCGATTTAGGCATTTTCTTTATGGAAGACATACTACCGTGTACACAAACTGTGGAGCTATACAGTTTTTAGTTTCAACTAAATTTACACATGACAGGTTAAGCAGATGGAAACTTTATTTACAGGAATTTAATTTTCACATTCCCGGTACACAAAATGTTGTAGCAGACGCACTATCCCGTTCTCTCGGCAACAATCAGCAAGACATCGCAAACAACTTCTGCCAAGAAAATTTTAGCGTCATGTATATTCAACAAGTTGCATTCGAAAATTTCATTTCGTCGAAATAACGAGATATAGCACAAGAGCAGGGTAAAGACCACGTTGGAAATAAATTAAACACCTTTGGCAAAATAGGAATAATGTTACCATTAGAAACCATTATACTGTACGCAATAACATTCTGTTTCGCCGCTCTCACCCTGACAGCAGCAACTGGTTATTATGTATTCCTGACGAGCTTGTTAACAAATTAATTTGGTATACCCATTTAAGTTACGCACATTACGGGGCCAGAAAATGTTTTCTTATACTGAGGCAGAACTGTTATTTTCCGAACATGGAGAAACGCGTTCGACGAATTTTAGCGTTATGTAAAATCTGCCAGAAAGCTAAATTAGACGCAACTTCACATATTCCTTCGTTACATCCCATTGTACCCGTTAAATTGAGACACATGCCCGCTGTAGACATTTTTGGTCCATTTCCCAGCACAAATAAGGGTTTTTGCTGCATCTTTGTCGCTGTAGAACTCACTTCGAAATTTGTTACCTTCACTCCGTTACGCAAAGCTTCTGCTAAAACTATTTCGGATGCATTTGCAAAAGATTTTTAATTTCATGTAGGGCATATATTGAAAGTAATTTCCGACAATGGACCACAATTTCGATCTGCGATATGAAGCCGTATGTTACGAGCTAGAAACATTTCTCCGATCTATATATCGAAATATCACGCTTCTTCGAACTCTTGTGAACGACTAATGAAAGAAGTTGGTAAACTGTGTAGAATATACTGCCATAAAAGACATATTGATTGGGATACGTAGATACTCTCATTCCAGGATGTAATTAACTTCATACCAAATGGATCAACTATGTTATCCCCGACTGTTATATTGAAAAATGCTGAACCACCCAACAAAACTAAAGAATTAGTATCTTTTCCTGTATCTCCTCGACTACGCCACCATGAAATAATCGACATTGCACTCAATAACATCAAACGTGCCGCAGAGCGCCGGAGCAGACAGCAAAAACAGGTTTCTACACTCCGTAACTTTCATAGGACAGAAGATATTAGTACGCACACATTATTTATCCAACAGAGGAAAAAGTAGATGCGGTAAATTTCAGCTCCTATACGCAGGTCCATATAGAATACGAAGCATTTCTCAACCTAATGTAGTGCACGTCGAAACTTTGAGAACCGGAAAAAGCAAGGGAATTCACCATTCCTCCAATATTAAACCCTTTATTGAATGAACATACTTTATGATTTATCACACTGTACCGCCATATCCTGGTATTTATATGACAACTTACGCAATTATATTTATGTGACGACTTACTGATGATGATCGTATTTTTCTTGGCAAGTGCCCGGCAAGGTAAGGTTAGCAGGTCGCTTTTCTTGTCGTTATATATCAGACCGTGCACATTTTCCATTTTTTTGTGTATGTCTGATCGTTTTCCTACCGAAAGTAGAATTATTGTCTGCATGCACTATGTAATCCTGAAGATCTAACGAACACCAGTTGACTTTGACATTTTGTCTTATGACATCTCAATATCTTGACTATTCTACATTTTTTGCTACTACATCATGATACAGTGTGTACATTTTTTGCACTTGAAAATTGTCAATGTTTTTGACATAATACGATTTCTATCATGCTATGCTGTGTACTTAGTTATATTACTAGAAACAAGTTTTTATTTGATGAGTATATGATTTAAATGCAAGTTATTAATCCTTATTCATCATGTTCAGAAAGCGATAACGTGTAAAAGAAGTAAGTTAAACAAACCACAGTGGTTTACTATGAAATGGAAATTTTACCATCGGAATGAACGAAAGAAATACTGTGTCATAAAGAGTAAATGGATCAGAATTTACAAGCATTAACAAGAATATACTATACACACTGTATAATAGCAGTCTTGACTAATTATTTTTCTTTCAGAAAACGAGGCCATTATTGCAGGCTGTCAGACAGAACTACACATGTTAATTTTAGTGATGAAATGTGCTAGAAGTAAGAAATTATATACTATAGGAGGTAATGAATGATAATGAACAGTTGTATGAAGTAAATGGTAATATGAATATGAATAATGAAGTGTCTATTTTTTGCAGCTGATAATAAATGATGATGAATAGTTATATGAAGAATATGATAATATGAATAATGAAGTTTTTCTTTGCAGACGATGATAATGATGAAGTTTATAAATTTTCTGTTAGTTAAGAAATGGTATGTAGTTATTTAAGTATTTGTTGCAGTTCATTTTGACAGTATGTCTTATGTCGCATAGTACAATGACTGAATCTTTTTGGAAAGACAGCTAGAGTACATATATATTAAGTACATGTTTCATTACCTGTTAATTTGAAGCTTACTACTTTTCAGTATAATATACATTTTTTTCTTTCAGCTCAATAATCTACATTGTATATTTTCCAGGAGAAGCTTTTCATGATACTAATACGCTATAAGCACTTAATTATTAAATCTGTTCTAGTACTTGCATTTTTTTACCCAGTTGTGTCTATCATTTATGAATGTGATCACATAATTTGTCTTTGTTTCATAACATTACTACAGCTGACTCATGACGAATGATGTTATTATTCCTTATTTCCAGCAATAAGTCAAAAGCAAATATTTTCATGCCCCAGCAGTTAATTGTCGATCCCAATGCAATGCATTGCTAGCAAAAAAAAAGAAAAAAATTATTACCAGTCCCAACTATTACCGGTATAGAACTAAATAATGAAGATATATTTCTAGTCAAAAATATAATGCAAATTTCTCTGATATATTGAATGCATTATATCTATGTATTATTGGACGAAAGACCTTGAGTAATTCTTACAGTGTGTTACATTTTAAATATGTCCTATGTCACTTGAATGGTGAGTTCTAAGTAATACTGAATGATGTTTTGTAATAATGCATAAATTCTATGCTAATGATTACTGTATTGAGATGTGTTATGAATGATGCTTTGTAACACTGCATAAATGCTATACCAATGATTACTTTTATAAGATGACTTAGGCATAAATGCAATGTCAATGATTACTGTAATGGTATGTCATGATGTGAATAATTACTGTAACAAGATGACTTACGATGCCAATGATTACTGTAATATGATGACTTATTCATAAATGCTATGCCAGTAATTAACTCATTTTGAATGATGACTTCTGAGTAATGCATAAAAAATGCTTTGTAACTGGCCAATGATTGCCAATAATTACTATACTGAGATGACTTATGAAAAATATTCTGTAATAATTACTATAATGTGATGACTTATGCATAAATGCTATGCCAATAATTTCTATAAATAATATTTTGTTATACTCTATAAATGCTATGCCAATGATTACTGTAGCTAGATGACTTATGCATAATGCCAATAATTACTGTAATTAGATGAATTATGAATAATGTTTTGTAATACTCCATACATACTACATAAATGCTGTGTAAATAGCCAATGAATACCAATAATTATTCAGATTAGTTGATACGCTAGTTTAATTCTGAATGATGACTAGCATAAGGCTTAATGTCCTTCATCTTCTGTTCTATAAACCAGCAATTACTACAGTATCCGTATGTCCGGTCCATCCTCATGGTCATGGAGCTCTATATATGGTTTTTGCACTAATTCTACGTTGCTGTAAGAGTATGGATTCTACAAGAATGTGGTGTTGACATATCAAGCTGTCCACCACCTTGAACGATGGAGGTGTTCTTATGGTCCTACTCTTTTGTGTACCTAATGTACTATCAAAATGATAACATACAATATTAATACAACATTTCAGTGTCTTGGCTACATTGATAAATACTTCAGGGAAGAGAAATTCAGATTGTCTCACTTGGTGTTGTGCTTCTGTAGAAAGATATGTACTTTCAGTGCAGCTACATGCAACATACTGTGCTACAACCATGATGCAATCCTTCCCATTCCTTTTCTAGTTCTTGTAAAATGGTAAAGAGTTATACAGTGCGTTTGAATTCTTGTAAAACGACAGAGACATATGCAGTGTGTGTGCACTTCATTTCATTTGTTAATATGATCAGTTGTCCTAAATATGCTAAAGACTTCTAGAGTGCGTGTACACTTTATTTCGCTCCCTGATACATTTAATTCATGTAAAATACTAAAGACTTTTACAGTGCGTGTGCACTTCATTTCATTTGTTAATGTTTTCAGTTGTTGTAAAAAATGCTAAAGAGTTATACAGTGCGTACAGTGCGTATGCACTTTGTCATTTCGTAATATCTTTTGTACTCATTGCGTATACACGTTGTCACTTCTTAATTTGTTCTGTGCTCAGTGCGTGTGCACCCTATTTCATTTTTAAATAGATTCTGCACTTATCAGTAATGTATACACTCTGTGACTGTAGACTTAGTAACTAGATACATTATAGAAAAATTTGTTGCTTGTGGCAAGTCCAATTGACTCACCATCGTTGCCAAATTTTTACTCCCAGAGTGGAGGATTATGTAAGAAGTCCACGATTAAAGAATTTGTTGCTAGTGCGCTAGAGCAGTGTAATTTCGATGGATTTCTCACGCGCTGCCTGTGATATGTAAGCTGCAAGAGAATCTCAGACCAAAGAGCAGTGTTGACAGCAGTAGGATCTGTGTAGCAGTAGGAGTAAGTTGTTGCTAGAGAGCAGTCTGGTGTATCGTGTTGGCTGGGGCGGTCGTGGTCGAAGGATGGCGGAGCCTGAGCGTTGTAGTTAAGGTAAAAGCAGCCTCGCGCATATGTAGTATTGTTACATCAAGTCCCATGTAAATGTGTCTAAATATCTCTTAATAATAATCTTTCTCATAAAAAAGTAATTTTTGACAGTCAATCATCTCAATTCAAAGAATTTTACGTGCAAGCACACAAAGTGAGACATGTGCTATTACTAGCAATGCATGACGCGTACTGGCTCTAGGAGTGATATTCCCATGTTATACACGGGTAACTTGTGCAGATAATTGAAGAAAACACCGAACGTAACTATATTTCACTAGGTACATGTATTAACATTCCTAATGACAGAGTTATAGTTTATATAAATCCTGATGCAATCTCCGGTATTTCTGCCAACAGCTTCTCGTTGCCTGTCGTCTGCTGCGAGCAAATGCCAAACACGTTTATTCTATGGTTCAAATGGCTCTAAGCACTATGTGACTTAACATTTGAGGTCATCAGTCCCCTACACCAAGTACTACTTAAAGCTAACTAACCTAAGGACATCCCACACATCCATGCCCGAGGCAGGATTAGAACCTGAGGCTGTAGCAGCAGCGGAGCTCCGGACTGAAGCGCCTAGAACCGCTTGGCCACAATGGCCGGCTTATTCTATGATAAACAGTCTACACACAAGAGCAGCGCTGTATACAGTACATTCGCTTTACATCTAAGCCAGTTTACCAATGTAGAAGAGTAAATATGAAAACTACAACACCGATGTGAAGTACGACAGCCAGGGAAACAACAGCTGTAAATGTAGGGGGTGGAGAAAGACACAGGAGCACCAGATACACAACATATTATCACCCTTGATAGCTGTCAGTCTTTTCGGAATGGATAAATGCAAGCCCTGTATGTATTTCAAGGGAATGTTGTACAATTCTTCCAGCAAAAGAATGCCAAGTCAGGTAATAGTGATGGAGGTGCATAGTGGTCATGCACCATTTTTTCGAAAGCGAATCACGAAAGCTCAATAACACTGAGGTCTGGTGCCTGGTGACGGGAGGGGGGGGGGGATGCGATAAGCGACCCTCGTGCTCAGAAACTTAGTCTTGGGCTATGGGAGCTGTGTGAATCTGGGCTTGTCTTGGAACACAGGATCACCAATCCGGAGCAAACATTGTACCATGCGATGGAACTGATCAGTCGAAATAACATAATCCTTGGCAGTAATGCGACGTGTCAGAGTGTCACAGTGGGGCCCATGGAATACCACCACAAGGCTGCCCTAACCATCACCTAACTTTCACCATATTTACCTACACCACGTTTCACTCATCAGTGTAAACTCGACCAGCATTGTAAAGTGTGTGAAGCAATACTCATACGACCAAATGACCTTCCCCCATTGGTCCGTAGTCGAGATCTTATTGCTCCGGCTTCAAATACTCCAGTTACGGGCGTTCGCACCATTTCTGATAGGATTTGGAACTCCAGATTTCTTTCTTATGTCTGCTTATGGAGCACCCTTCGTGTTGTTTTGTTGCTGACTGGGGTCGAAAGTGCGACATTCAGTGCGACATTCATTGCTACATCCAGTTCTGCAGCAACTTTTGCATTGTCATCCTCACTCTTGTGGTGAAAATACTCTTCAAAGACCCTCTGTCACGAACATGCAGCTCACAATATCTTACGGCGCTTACGGGATGATGCTTTTCCGCTTTCCTGTGTGTGGTGCTTCTTGAAACGCCAAACAGGCTACCTGGATTACAGAGGCATGTACCATTCGAAAACGAACATTCTACCCACGTTCGAAACATCTCACTTCAGAAATAATGGAATCGCAATTACACAGAAAACTGTTCGGCCCATGAGAGACACTTTCAACGTTCTGAACACAATGCACAGCTGCCTTCGTGTTCAAACACGACGATTCAGCCTACAGACTTGGCTAACATACGTCCAGGTATGTCTCGTAGATTTTCCGTCTTTTATTGTTCCGCCCCTGTACTTTGCCGTAGCCATATTCCGTTACACACTGAAATAGATTAAACATAAAAAGAAAATATCAACAAGATCCAAGGGTCAAAAGTAAGACCCATTAGCTGAATATAGTCAAAGTTTTACAAGTAATCGGCTGAGATATGATGAACGCCACTCGTGTAGCTTTCATCATGTCAGTTTTACGCAGATTTCACGCTTGAAGCGATGATGTCAGCCGAATCTAACTTCTCACAAGAGGTCAGTGTTATAATATTTTCATGTCGAAGTAAACAAATATTTTACGTTGTAAGAGGTCCATGACAAAGGAATTTATTGCTAGCGCACTCAAGCAGATATAATTTCGATGGATTGCTCACGCGCTGCCTGCGATATGTATGCTGTAATAGAATCGCAGACCAGTACGAGCAGTGTCGGCTGCAGTAGGAGCAGCTGCAGTAGGAGTAAGCAGCAGCTGGTAATCGGGCAGTTGGGCCGGTCGTACCTGAGCGATGTAGTGTAAGATAAAAGCAGCCGCGCGCATTTCTAATTTGTTACAACTAAATTTGTGCTACTGTTATATCAAGCCCATGCAAATGTTTTTAAAAAAATCTTTTAATATCATATTTATTATAAAATTAACGTCTGAGAGTCATTCATCTGAATTTAAGTATTTACTAATTGCTCCTATCCAAGGCAAAGAAAAATTAGTTGTTTCTTTTTATACATGACAAATCTAGCGGCTAGCATTGCACTGGTCTGTACCAGAAAAATTGCTTATAGGAGCAGATATATACGCGTTAATTATTGAAAAGTTATATATTAGTCACGTTTTTTATTTGGAGTTAGTCACTTCATTATTACGAGTTTACAGAATAATAAACTGTTGGGAGGGTACACTAAATGTGAATGTTATAAGTATAATTTATATTTATTTCTTCTGTTGGGAGGGTACACTTGATAAATTCAGTAACCTACCATTAATAAAATATGACTAATCTCTCAATAAAATTGTGGCTCACATATAACCTTTCAATAATGAACTGACTGTGAACCTAAACTGGTAAATCTGCATTTCAGCAGTGCTGCGTAATGCCCCTGAAAATTCATTCTGAATAAATTGAAAATTCTTACCTCATTTAAGTCGTCGGATAAGCCGTATATATCTGCTCCTATAAGAAATTTTTCTGCACATCCCAGTGCAATGCTGGTCACTGGATTTGTCATGTATAAAAAGAAACAACTGATTTTTCTTTACGGTAATAGGAATGACCATGAGTTGGAGAAATTAGTAAATTGTGTAAATTAAGATGAATGATTGTACAAAATTAATTTTATAAGAAAATTTATTATTAAAAGATTTTTAAAAACAAGTACATGGGACTTGATATAACAATAATACAAATTTAGTTGTAACGAATTAGATATGCGCGCGGCTGCTTTTACCTTATACTACATCATTCAGGCACGACCGCCCCAATCAGTCGACTGTGAGCTACTACCACTGCTGCAGACACAGCTCTTCTGCAGCCGACACTGCTCTCTGGTCTACGATTCTATTGTAGCTTACATATCACACGCAGCGCGTGAGCAGTCCATCGAAATGACATCTGCTCGAGTGCGATAGCAATAAAATCCTTAGTCATGGACCTCTTACATGTTCTTTTTAATTAACTTATTACTATTTTACGAAGTCCCATACTTGTAACTTTTTGGCTCTGGAAGCGATTAACGGGTTATGTATCTCTCACAGATGCTCCACTGATGATAACTTATTATTTATTACATTTAACCACATTTGTGACATCAACTGCCGTTCTTTTCCCCGTAGTGCCTTATCCCCTACACTACTCTCGCCAACGCTCTGCCGGTTATTATTTGTTAACGACTTTCCCTCCTCATATGGTTGGATTCTGTGACAACGAACGTTGAAGCGTTCAGTATGACAATCTACGTGACACTACTGTAAGTACGTTCTCTTAGGTTTACCTTTATTGCCTGTCTTTACTTAATCTTTGAAATATATACATAACACGAATGCTTTCCGTCTATGTAGAACCACATGAAGATACTCCGGTCGTAAATGAGTGATTACTTAAAAGCTGTTTAAGCTTTTATTCAAGTTCACTTTACTATAACATCGTCCAACGCTGCAATATCTAGTTTTGTAAAAGTGCATTATGTGACTCTTGACGTCAGGGAGCAGAGTGTGATGTGGCAACAGACAGCACAGTGAGTACGAATTCCGTGCGAAATTGAGCAAACTTGTACAGTAAGACTGGCTGCCACAACAAAAGATGTAGGCATTACCCTCATTCCAGAGTTCAAAATCTCAGTTTTTTTATCTTTGTCAAAGTGTAATAAGGATTTCGTCAATTACCTTAGGACAAAACCAACCTGTAAAAACGCTGTTTTAAATTCATTCATTTTTAATTTTTACGTATACTCTTGATAATGTTTCAGCAACGAGATGCAAATGACACTGTTCGCTTGCCTTTGGCTTCCCCCTAGAAATAATGTGTGCTGTGCACTTCCGCTATAGGCGAGTGGTCAGACATGATGTTTCGAATGGGAATCGGTAAGCGCATCTATGTGCAAAGCAGAAGGCAACAGAGCCTAAAACGTATAATACGATTTATGACCGCAATTTCTGCAATGTGCATCTCGCAACTGCATTATCAGTGTGACATCTTTGAATTACTTCCTGTGTAACTTAGTTAGATCTTTTGCGATCAGTTTGCGGCTTCGTACGGAGAATGTACTGTTAAAAAGTCTTCAGTGTCGCAGTAAAGTTTGTACTTTTATTTAACAGCACAGTGAGGCTTAGCCGAGTAGCTAGTGACTTTGTCACAGCCTGACCCGCTCGGCCTGGCTGCTGCGTCTGTGCAGGGACGAGAACCTTGAAGATGCCAGACGGGTGGACATTTTCTAAAATTGAGAATCCTTCTTTGATGCGGAAAAACACATATAAGTCAATTACACAACGTGTTATGCTGTTACAAATGGAGACCTTATATGCAATCTGTGGTAACACAGAGCAAGGATACACAACGCGCATTAGCACTGGAGACTGCCAGACGTCAGATTCAGTAGCTGGCATTACATCGTTAAGAGGATTTATTGCCGTAGACTCAACAGAGGAGGTGGACTTCCGCAACCAGTAGTGGTCACGAAATGAAAGATAACATTGTCACGAAATGTAAGTTTTATAAACTGAACCATCACAGAACAAGAGAGGTGCACTGCCAGAAGAGAGGTAACTTTGTGGGTCTGCCAGAGACAGATCTACCGCGGTACGGATAACTGGTGAATTACAGCGTGCGACTGGACAGACGTGGAAACTGGAACCGTCTCCAGAGGTGAATAACGCTGGACCGTAAGATTTGTAAATAGGCTGTTTAGGTTTTTTTATTGGTAACGCCGGCGCCACGTAGCGCTCTGTATGAGAATCACTGGCTGTGGCGTGTGCAGTCTGTGGCTGGTTTGCATTGTTGTCTGCCATTGTAGTTAGGCTGTTTAGGTTTTTTTATTGGTAACGCCGCCACCACGTAGCACTCTGTATGAGAATCACTGGCTGTGCCATGTGCAATCTGTGGCTGGTTTGCATTGTTGTCTGCCATTGTAGTGTTGGGCAGCGGCAGCTGGATGCTAACAGCGCGTAGCGTTGCGCAGTTGGAGGTGAGCCGCCAGCAGTGGTGGACGTGGGGAGAAAGATGGCGGAGTTTTGAAACTTGTAAGAATTGGTGTCATGAAGTGATATATATATTATGACTACTAAGGTAAATACATTGTTTGTTCACTATTAAAATCTTTCATTTGCTAACTATACCTATCAGTAGTTAGTGCCTTCCATAGTTTGAATCTTTTATTTAGCTGGCAGTAGTGGCTCTCGCTGTATTGCAGTAGCTTGAGTAACGAAGATTTTTGTGAGGTAAGTGATTTGTGAAACGTATAGGTTAATGTTAGTCAGGCCCATTCTTTCGTAGGGATTTTTGGAAGTCAGATTACGTTGCGCTAAAATATTGTGTGTCAGTTTAAGCACAGTCTTGTATAAAATTTTCTAAGGGGACGTTTCAGATTCTCTTCGAAAAAACGTCTTAATTCCAAACAGATTGCCCTTGACATGATGGCAGTGTGTGGACCATATCCAATATTATGTCCAACAGTAGCGAGGTGATGCCATCACTTTGACTAATTCCGATCAAAACGTCGCTGATGATGATCATTAAGTCCACAACTTGTATCACACTGTTTCCACCTTCTCGCAAGCTGAAAGAACAACACGAGAGAAAGCAGTTTTCCAACAACGAGAACTTCTCACAACGCTTCCCGAATTGCTTCTCGCAAGCTGAAAGAACAACACGAGAGAAAGCAGTTTTCCAACAACGAGAACTTCTCACAACGTTTCCCGAATTGCTTCACGCAAGCTGAAAGAACAACACGAGAGAAAACAGTTTTCCAATAACGAGAACTTCTCACAACGTTTCCCAAATTGCTTCATGACAAGGAGCGGATTGCTATCGACGAACTGAACTCTTGGCACAACAGTCTGGACTTTGTTTAGAGGGAACTGGCGACTTAGCTGAAAGATAATGGCATGTATATGTGTCACTTCGACGTGTAGTGCAGCATTCAATAAAAGTTACTTGGCCTATAGTAACAATGCGTAACCTACTACTTGGAGTCCGCCCTTATATACTGGAAAGTCATTGGTTCGTTTAACAAAGCAATTAAGTTTACAGAAGCCCTAAAAGCTTCCCAAATAACATTAACAGAGGTCTGCTGCAAAATGCTTATTATCCTACTAGCTTAGGGCTAAACCATGTCCCTAGCTGGCACACCTAGTATTTTGTACAGCGCAAGAAAACTTTTCATTGTTCAGATATCCTTGTTTCATTTCACTGAATTTACATTGTATTACAGTAGTTATCTGTAACTTTTCCACTCGATATTGGAACGCGATGACTACTTTAACGTACAAAATTAATTTCCAATAGTCATTACAATAAATCTGAATCTTGAGAAGGATACTGGAAAGCATTGGTCTTTCATGAGGTATGTTCAGGTGCTCACATGCTATACAAATGTGGGTCAAGATTCCATATTGCATAAGTAGTCAATCTGGATTACTCAAATGAAAGCATAGAGACTCTCATTACAGTTAGCAAAGAACGCATGCGTGGAACAAAATATCAGCATCTATAAACTTGACAAGTACCAGCAACGATTTTGGAAAATAAATTTTATTTATATATGTGTGACGTTTTTTGGTGGGGCTTTGAAGTTTTCACCAAAAATTAAATCTGGCAGTCGATCAGTGGGAAAGATGTATATAATGATAAATATAAACAGGATCTCAGGGTGGGTACACAACAAACACTAACGATGTCCCACTTCTAAATATTATAATGGTTAGAAATAAACAGTGGATAAAGCAAGTCAAAGTGCAGAATACCAAACTCAAGAAACCTCATATAACTTCCAACATCTGTCAATGACCTGTCGTTTTGTGCAAAAATGACGGCGAATTTCAATAACTTCTTCTTTAACATTTGATGTATATTACCCCAGAAAAGACAGGTATGAGTGTCAGATTGGCATTTGCTGCCCTCGACATTAATGCGCCTTATCGCTTTCAAGAAGCCCTCTGATACTGTAGAGTAGGACATTTTATATATCTGACCTAGCACCCTACATTTGTTTCTACATGCAATCGTTCCACTTTGACTTCAGGTCTCGTAAACAATGCAGTGAGCGGGTCCATAAAGTCACAATGGAAACAGATATTATCCGTTATCCCCTAGAGTTTGGTATTAGGTCTGATGTTTTGCCCATTGTAAGTCAATGATCTGTTATCAGTTTTGCCTCTAAATATCAAATATTTTGATGGGCACCAGTTATTCTTAGATGGTATTACTTGAAAACAATTACTAACTAGGACCTCTATACATTATCAAAATTTCGGGAATTCTTACCATATTTAGACCTCAACGAGACTAAACTTGAACTTTTCACCCCCAGCAAGGTGTCTTTGAGTTAAAGAAACAGAAATTGTAAACTGAGCTGATCTCAGAGCTATGATTAACAAGAAGGTATTAGAAATGTCGGACGTCCTACAAAGACATAAGAAAATTCCCATAGAACTAGGAAAGTAGATTTGTTGAAACGGATGTACTTACAGTGTTTGCTCAGAGTGATCTTACACTGTGATGTCTTGCTTAGGAAAGTTGACCGCATCTGAAGTTACAGATGAACGCCTGCAAAAAGCAGATCTGTGACGTTCCTTGTATTCGTCATACATCAATGTTTAATGTACAATTAAACCTGAGCTCTTCAAGATTGACGCACGGATTTTCATAAAATATACCTTCCTACAGAGATATACAGGATCTCATACGGGGATTGAAAGAAAACTACGGAAACTCTGCAAGAAATGCATCATTCAACATTAATGCAGCCAATCCAGCAGTTTGCCCTGAAGCACTCGTATTTTATTAAGAACGGCACCAGTGCAATGTCCTCAACAAAGTGTCAATCGTGGTGAGAGCAGTGTCCCGAGTACATTATGTCGGAGCTCAATTCAATCGGACATGAGAAAATTTGTGATGCTCGTGTGGTTGGGTCCGTTATCAAGGTAGACGAAATGTTCCGCGTTTCACGAGGCACCTTAACCTAGGTTTACATCGCATGCAGGGAAAGAGGGAAAACATCATCCCGTTAGTCGCAGCGCGCACGAAATTGTGTGTTGAAGACGATTGTGACGAATAATAAGAGAACGACAGCTCAAAATTCATTGCAAAACTGAAGATTGCAGCCCGCATCTCGTGGTCGTGCGGTAGCGTTGTCGCTTCCCACGCCCGGGTTCCCGGGTTCGATTCCCGGCGGGGTCAGGGATTTTCTCTGCCTCGTGATGGCTGGGTGTTGTGTGACGTCCTTAGGTTAGTTAGGTTTAAGTAGTTCTAAGTTCTAGGGGACTGATGACTATAGATGTTAAGTCCCATAGTACTCAGAGCCATGTGAACCATTTGAAGATTGCGATCGCGAACTCTGGCAGCAACAAAACAACACGCAGGGAGCTCCATAAGCAGGGAATTGCAAGGTGAGCTGGAATTCCAAAAATGCTAGAAAATGCCTGTAAATGGAAACTGTGATGGTGAAACCATAAAACCAGGTATATGGAACGAAGGAAGAATACCATTTGCTTGGATGAGTGTTGTTTCCCTCCTTGTCTCATTTTGTGTCTGAGTTTGAGTCGTAAGAGTGAAATATGAGATAGGGATGGACATCTACATTGTGCTATACCGTCGGCCTCGCGGTTACCCTGTAACGTCGCATTACTGCTACGTATAATGTGACCATTTTAGGTGATCAGGTTCAACTCCTGTTACAATCTCTTTTTTCTGTGATAACGCTGTGTATAAAGACGACAGGACTGTTGTTCACATATCTCGCATGGCCCAGGATTGATTTTTTGAGCACGAGGATGAGCTATCGTATCTTGCCTGGCCACCATGGTTACCAGATCTCAGTATTCTTGAGTTTTTGTGGTCTAATTTGGAGAGAAGTGTGGGTGACCGCCATGCGCGCCATCATCGTTACCTGAGCTTGCCACTACACTGCTGGAATGATGATGATGATGATGATGAGGTCCCATACTCCGAGGAGCGTAGGGGGCGATTCGTGAGACACTCACCGCTGCACTAGGCAAGGTCCTAGTGGAGGTGGTTTGCGATTGCCTTCCTCCGACCGTAATGGGGATGAATGATGATGATGATGAAGACGACACAACAACACCCAGTCATCTCGAGGCAGGAAAAAAAATCCCTGACCCGTCGGGAATCGAACCCGGGAACCCATGCGCGGGAAGAGAGAACGCTACCGCAAGACTTCTGGAATTAAGATACAAAATTTCCTTTAAAAACTCTACAGAATCTGCAATAATCCCTTCCGAGACCCAAAACAGCTGTTTTGATTCTCAATGGTTTTCGTACACTGTTTTTGGTATGTTAAGGATCTGTGCTTTTTGTGTTTTCATACCTTTGTCTACCCCTGTACTTCGTTTCACACTTCAACGTGAAACTCAGCAGTAACATTCGTTCTCTACAGAGCCGAATTCAGTGTTACACTGCACTATATTGCTGCAGGCTTCCGCTTTAGAAAGAACAAGACTTCCCTATCCTGTATATGATGCTAAAATAACATTCACAATTGCAAATAGCTTATGACCTATCTGCTAAAACAACTATAATCTCCTCACATGATTTTGAGCGAACCTCTTCTTAAATGAAATTACATCTAACTACTCTTTTTTACCACTAGCTTTTTCCTTTTCCCAGCATTAATAGCGAGGCAGTTGATCTGAATTTTCACTCTTGGAACTCGGTATAACAATATATCTCTCTATTCTTATTGTACCCAGATATGAAACCTATGTTCTGAAATTTTCTGAAAAAGAAAAAAAAATATTATTATTATTATTATTATTATTATTATTACGTTCCTTACTTTCAACGATAAAAATTTCATGTCGGGCTACTGTCAATTGTACACCAGGTTACTTCCAGAAACCCGATGTAATGTTCCCCAAGTGTTAGCGGATTTGGTGACTGTCTGTTTTCGCGCTAGGGTGAGACGATTGTATTCCATCTTAATAGACACTGCGATTAAAATGAAATTAATATCTCTGTAATTGTATTATCTATGTAATTTGAGGCAAATAAGGACTTGCAACCATTTGTTCTCTCTCTCTCTTCCTGGTCAGCCATTGTCTGGTACGGTGAAAAAAAATTATTGCTTGCTCAACGTTATATAGAGATTTTGTTGTTTGTGCTCATTTTCCATAACAGTAACTATTTAATTTCATTATGTTCGGTATTAAGTCTAATCTTATCAATTTCTCCTCACTTTTTTTTTTATTTTATAACTACATATTGCCTACTTTGCGTGGGGATGTCCGTTAGTGAATGATAGTGTATTAATGGCACCAATCAGTGTAATATGTCAGGCTTTCTTTGAGAATAGAAGCTGCGTATAAAGTTCCACTTTTCACAAAACCAAGTCCGATAGCTTATAGGCGTAAATCACGTCCGAAAATTGTATTCGCCAACCAACAATCCCGATAGAGGAGCCTAGCTAAAAAAAAAAAAAAAAAAAATTGGCTCGTGATGGTGGTGATTAAATTCAAATTTCAGTATTTAAAAAATGTTTTAGATGATTTTTCAAGTAAGTAATTTTTTTAAAAAAATTAATTGAAGATTGAAGTAGCCAAAACCAAAATAAAATACAAAATTAAATAACAATTTAAAACCACCACAAAACCAAGGAGCAAGTATGGTGACTTACCTGTTTCTTCTCATGATTAATGTTAGCAACAGGGACAGTGGTAGGGCCATCAGTAGCTGTAGTACTAGCAGAAGTAGCGTTAGTTGTGGTAGTAGTAGTAGTGGCAGTAGTATTGTCATTAGTTTGTACTACTACCGATTCCATGTGGCAACGGATGGAAATCCTACTTCAGATTGTCTTTTTAGTTATGTTGTCGTTGTTATTGTATAATATGTTGTATTCTTAAAATACCTTTGGCGATAGACGTAAATGTTGCAGGAAGAGAACTGCCCCATCGCCGAAAGTGGTTGCTGTTAAGGAAGTCGCTTGATTGTGCACTGAAACTATACAGCCTCGTCATAGGATTAAATAGGTTTATGTGAACTATAAGATTTATGATAGCAAACAGATTAGTAATAACGTCAATCTCGTCCTAAATCCAGTGAACGATGGCTTAATTAATAAGTTGAATGACTAGTCAGGTTCACGTGGGCAGCGACTGCAGATACCGCCAGATGCTGTCTTGAGGTATGACGTTGTTACCGACTAACTGTTGACGCATTTTCGTGTGACTGGCACAGTGCGTCTACTTACTTCCACGTTTGGCGGTGTTCACAAGAGAACTATTTGTGTGACGTTAGGCGGAATTATAACATAGTCAGTTTTCTGTGTGCTCTATGTGGTGTCTGATTATACTTACGCTGCTGGCCTTGCTGTGTGGCGCGCTCTCTGTGTACGGCACTGTCCTGCATCTTTAGAGGACACAGCATAATGAATTTGCTGTCGGAGTTAAAGTAATTTATGATCTGAGAGAGGAGTTCGGTATCGTAACCCGATCAGGCTACATAAATAAATAATTTCCTGCGTATTCCAATGCTGTTTCACCGGAGATTCATTTAGGTCATCCGGTAAGGGAAAGGCCGCCAAAACTGCTGAATTTCCTGTTACATTCCGTAATGTTTATCAAAAAGAAGAACCGCTTCACTTTCCGGTAACCGTTTATCGAAAATAAGTAAAGAGTCGCAGCTACCGATTGTGACTAGACAAACAAGCCGGGCTGTTCCATTATTTCTAAAAGACCATGAAAACTAATACTCAGGGTCATAAATTTATGTACGTTTTTTGTAAAATTGAGAAAGATTTTTTGTGTTCTAAATTTATGATACTGCTTACATTATGCAAATGACTGTGAAAAGATGTAGAAAGGTGACACGTACAGTGTTTCTTTGATGCAGTTCGGTAATGCTGGCTGTAAACTAACTTATCACTGACTGAAATAATGATACCTGACATCATTTATAACTATTCACCACACACAAGTCAGTATGCCTTCAGAACCTTTCGCAACCTCAAGCGTGAGAAAAGGGTTCTGGAGTGTGTAAGAAAACTCTAGAGGTTTCGACAGCACAGCGATTTCCTTTATCGAATAAAGCAAGTGCGTTTTAAACATTGCGTATTAGAAACGAAAACGAAAATGCGCGACGCACGAAGCAGTGTGAGGAAGGCATTCTATTTCTATTACGTGAGATAATTCAGCTAAACTGTTTCCCTGAAATATTTCGAACTAATTTTAAAGAGATGCTCACTAAACGAGGTTGAGTCCCTTTTTATAACTATATTGACAACGCATCTATCAGTATGAACCTCGGCCGAGCGGTTCTAGGCCCTTGAGTATGGAGCCACGTGACCGCTACGGTCGCAGGCTCGAATCCTTCCTCAGGCATGTGATGTCCTTAAGTTAGGTTTAAGTAGTTCTAGGGGACTGATGACTACAGCGTCCCATAGTGCTCAGAGCCATTTCAACCGTTTGAATCAGTATGAAACTCGCTTTTCTAGACGGAAAAGAGGCAATTTCTGCTGGTAGTAACGATGTTTAAAAATAGATGAATTATACAGCATTTCACTCTTCAAAATCCAGTTACAAGTTTCGGGGCTATTACAAATTACAATAAACAGGGCTTCAGATTTTGTCTAAAGCAAAAGCGATGGTTTCAACCCAAAATGAGGAAATATGTCAAGTTGGATAAGGAGAAAACAGAGTGTTCCACTTCTGCGATACGGGTATGAAAGTGCACAGAAATCACGCTGTTTGCGTTCTGTCTTTGTCGGTCACGTGTATCGAGTTCGAAAAAATAAAAGTCTTTCACAAGCCAAGAGAAGCCTTAGAGAGAAAGCACGTGGAAGAAGAAGAAAACATTTGAGTTCATGCACAACGGGAACACGACGGACGGTGCCTGTCAAGATGGATAATACAACGAATGTGCAAAAAATTTTATTTGAATTTCAACGTATGCTACGCAGAGGGTAAGGCGCAATCCGGCATCGAGCCTAACGAACGAAATGGATGCTGATAAGTGTTCCTCATAACACTGAGGTGTCACTTCACGATCAGCTTATACAGGGTGATTGCATTAGACGCACGGAAGTCAGTGACTCGATTCTGATGCAACGTCAGCAAAATAGGTTACTTCATCAGAGAATCCTCTTTACATTTGGAGCTATGTTTACAATTTATAAAAAGCTGAATGTAAGAAATACGCATTAATGGGAACCGGAGAGTCTGTATTGGCTGCAGCGGTTGAACGTCAGAGGCAATGGAGTGCAAACGTTAGGTGTGTGATGACTGAAGACTACGAAATCGGTCCTTACATTAATGGATGGAAGGAACATAGAGTTTCTTACCTAAATACTACCAGCTCTCCTAGAGGAGACACCACTAGAAATACGTAGACACATGTGGTTCCACCG
The DNA here is from genome assembly GCF_023897955.1 of Schistocerca gregaria. NCBI lineage: Eukaryota > Metazoa > Arthropoda > Insecta > Orthoptera > Acrididae > Schistocerca > Schistocerca gregaria. The sequence goes on along the minus strand of NC_064924.1, from coordinate 590,953,137 downwards.
CAATGGATGCCCAGTTCCCTGCTAGCTTTCTGCTAGGAAAACATTCACTCCTTTCTTTCCTTGGTCGCTGGGTAGGACGTGAAGTCGTTATCTGCTGGCCTGGAAGTTCGCCTAGCGTGACACAATGGCCAATTTCATCTTACATAAAATAAATTCTGAAGTCTATGCACAAGTTCCGACAATTCACAGGACATAAAACAGCGCATTGTTTCAGCATGTGCATTTGTATGGAAGAAACCTCCTGAGTCTATCCAGACGTCCTAGCACTCGTGACTGCGGACGTGTATTTCAGCAGAGGGTGGGCGCTTCGAACACTTGAAGACACTGAATTTTAAGGGAGTGTGCACGACTATTTTCTTTAGTGATTTCCCACCTGTTGCTGTTGCTCATGTGATTTTAATGTACGTGTATATCATAATATTGAACTCACGTCTCGAACTTTTTATTTCTCAATCTTTATATCCGAATCCTCTGTTGAGAACTCCATTCAATTTCTTACGTGCAGCTTCCTTTCAAGACTTTCGCACAGGCAATAGCAAAAATATTAACGTAGTTAAATGCTGAATGTTTGTTCGATGCCATGTCCCCATGTCATTAGCTTTAAAGGTAGCGTGTGGCCCCAGCCACAAGTAAACAAGTAACAATAGCGTTGTTTTTAAATGAAACATTTCCCCACTACTCCGCTTTTGTAAGTTTACTCTCATTGCCTCGTCAATCTACAGCGCCTCGTCAACCTATAGTGACAGTTCAGTATAAAAAACACGAACCTCCGCGTTAGATAAGAATTGGTTTCATTTTTAAAGCAGGTATAACCCAAATTGTACATATTGTGATTTTTGCGAAACAAATAACTGCATTTGGAGGTATGAAACGACATTGAACTCGTTATGAGTGTAATAGCATGAATTGTTTCAGCTTCCTAAATGCCACAGCGTTTTCTGTCGGAAGCAGCTTACCGAAATACACATCCTCGATGGTGGGCGGCTATCTTCACCGTTGCTATCTGAACACATAGGTGAGAATTAATTTCCCTTTGTCATCAGTGTGACATTAATACACCGACGTGACAAAAGTAGTGTGATATTACTAATATCATGTCGGATCTCTTTTGCCCGGCCTAGGATGATAGCATCTCGACGTGTTATGTTCTCAATAATTCGTTGGAAGAGTCCACTGTAGAAATATTGAGCGATGCTGCCTTAGAGCGTCCCATAATTACGAAAGCGTTGCCAATGCAGAATGTTGTACATGAACTTACCTCACGATTATATCTCTTAAATTTTTATGGGAGTCACGCAGTGCGATCTAGCTGGCCAAAACATCTTCTTGTCGAGAACCTTCTTCAAACAAATGGCCAACAATTGTGGCCCGGTGACATTAAGCATTGCCATCCATACAAATTCCATCGTTGTTTGGAAACATGACGTAAGTGAACCGTTGAAGACGTTCTCTACATAGCGGAATATGACCACTTCCAGTCAATTATTGGTTCAGTTGGGCCAGGTAACCCATGTAAACACAGCGAACAACATTATGGAGCCACCATCTAACTTTCTGCGTGGTGTCTGTTTCTTCTAATTCGTGTCTTCCTACCACTTTCGCGCAACGACTCTCTAAGCGTGTTTTTTAGGGAATTGACTAGTTTCAACCTGGGACCTGTTGCTGGTAAGGAGACGCCAGACCACACATGACATGTAGAATTCAGAAGAGTTCAGTGAGACTTGCGATGATATAATCAAATACTTAATGATTGCAGCGTCAGCTCCACAGCACTTCCTGTAAATGAATCTTAATACTAACAAAATTTAGTGGAAGCGGTTCAAGGCTTTCCTATGTTTAGTTAGCTGGTAAAATAACGTCGAACAAGCAGTTAAATTTACCATTGGAAATTTTATTCTACTCACAAAACATTGTTTATAAATTGCACTATTGATAAAAGGAAATGTTTTAATACAGGTTGATAAAAACCAACTGCGTTCAACAAAAATGTGAACGAATATTCCCTGAATGGGTTTCCAAGTTCTACAATGGATCGATGGATGACCTATGCGATATCACATGTATAATATAGATTCAACTTAAGTTTCATAAAAGAGAAAACTATCAAAATGGTCTACAGCGACCCTCAATTATCTTTAATTACTTATCCAAATTGTCATAAATTACAGTGGCTGATGTGGTTTCTCAATAATTATATAACAGAAAAATCATCGTGTTTCAGATCTTTACTTCAAATAACAAATGTGAACACCATGAGGTTTAATTGACGATCGACACTAGTGTTACGTAAAGAGGGGATGTAACAGATGAGACTTCTGCAGTTCTGAGTGAAGCCTTAAGCGCTCAAAAATGCGGCGTCGCGTGCGTTCATTTCCTTGTCAGTGTTTAGGCAGCGTCAGGGGGAGGCCGGCAGCGCAGCTCCACACCTCGCCGTCTCGAAAGCCACTCTCTCTTAACTACTCCTTACTACAAATTACCGAAGTTTTTTTTTTTTTAAAAAACGTATCTGGCTGTGTTTTCAACTGACCAATCAACATCTCAATGTTAACGTTAAGCTCCGGCTACAAATTTCAGTCCATCCAATGAGAAACGTTATAGTTTTCGTGGTGGGGCAATGTTTTTAACGTTTGCAACGAAACAGAGAGGCGAAAAAGTCTCACGCTAAAACTTGCATCTTGTGTGGCCCTTTTAGTATATCATAAGATCTATGCTGTTCTTCTGGAGGGCTCTATCTTTTAACATGGGCTGAGGGATGGTTCTGGCGGTCGGCTGGCGACGTGGCTGTCCGTCGCTTATCGTCGGGCCTCCTAGCTTACACGATTCTGCTCTCGGCTTCTATTCTCGTTTCTCCCCTCGGAACTGCGTCTGTTTCACAGTGGGGAGGTATGACATGCATTTAGGCGTTCTTGTGGCGGGGCAATGTGGTCTGCGTCTGTGGTATTCCATTTGCTAACTCGTTGATCGTATTACTTTGGTTAATTTATTCGGAGCTATGTTACATACTGCCGGATTTGCTTATCATGTCAGGGTTTTCATGGAATGTGTTGGATTTGCCTGACACCTTACAACCACCAACTTGAACGTGGCTTGTTGACAACATGGGTCCATAGCTTCGTGAGGTCTGCAACACACTCGAACCCTACCATCAGCTCTTACCAACTGAAAACAGGGCTCATTTTACCAGGTCACAGTTTTCCAGTCGTCTAGGATCCAACTCACATGATCACGAGTCGAGGAGAGTCGCTGCAGGTGATGTAGCGCTGTTAACAAAGGAAACCTTGTCGGTTGTCTGCTACCGTAGACCATTAACTCCAGATTTTGCCCAGTATCCTAAGGGACACGTTTGAAGTGCGTCCTACGGTGATTTCTGCGAATATTTCAGGCAGTGTTGCTTGTCTGTTAGCAACGACAACTCTACGCAAACGCCGATGCTCTCGGTTGTTAATGGCCGTCGGTCAGTGCGTTGTTCATGATGAGAAATATTGCCTCATATACTGTTTTATTTTAGGCAGACTTTCGAAACTGTAGATCTGGGAATACTGCAGTCCCTACGATTACCGAAATGGAATGTTCCATGCTTCTAGCTACAATCACCACTTCACTTTCGATGTTCGTTAATTTCGGTCGTGCGGCCATAATCTCGTCGGAAACCTTTCCACATGTAATCATCTGAGTACAAATGAAAGCTCCGGAAATGTACTGCCCTTCTATACCTAGTGTATACGATACTACCGCCCTCTGGACATGTGTATATCGCTATCCAGTTACTCCTGTCACCTCCTTGTATTAGAAGCGCTGGGTTCGATACTGTGCAAATAACAGATGAGAAACGAATCAAGGAGGCCATAAAAAGTGGATGTATGGCATTGAATTATTGATGATGGAAAAACTGGGAAGGAACAGGGAATCTAAGCTTCTGATATCAAAGATGATCAGAATTCAGTGATAATATGTGAGGAGAATCGGTGAGGAACTCTTGGAAAATATGGATTTGGATTGATTTGCAGGAAGAGACCAAGCAGCGGAGTCATCGTTCTCAATGGATGAGGGAAGGATGCGGGAGGAAGTCGGCCGTGTCTTGTCAAAGGAATCATCCCGGCATTTGCCTGAAGTGATTTAGGAAAACCGCGAGAATCATAAATCAGGATGGCCGGACGCGGGATTGAACCGTCGTTTTCCCGAATGCGAGTCCAATGTGCTAACCACTGTGGCACCTAGCTCGGTGGAATACATGGACAAGAGGAGGGATGACAGGACCCGTGCTAAGACATCAAGGGATAACTTCCATGGTACTTAAGGGAGTTGGTCAGAATTGTGGGGAAAGGCAGAGACTGAAATATATCCAAAGCTACACATGCTGTGCTGTAGGACGATCAGAATCGTAGGAAATGAACGTGCCTCGTACGCTGCGATCTCTGTGAAAACATTTTTTATTGTTTCAAAAGGACCGGTTTCAGTGGTCTTATGCTGCCACCATCTGACTTCACATCTCCATATCACTTTCCGTGCGATCAGATCATGGCAGCAAAAGACTGCTGAAACGAGTGATGGAACAGTGAAAGTACTGTTATAGCGGAATACCAAGTGTCTTCATTTGCATATATTCAAAGAATAACTGACTAGGTTGGCTTCAAGGGCTACTCTGAGATGAAGAGAGTGGCACAGCAGAGGAACTCGTAAGAGGAATAGAAACGCAAGCAAGGGTATAGAATAGAGCTGACGCAGTTCTCACCAGTTGTGGCTGAAAGCTGCAAGGGTTGCCCTAATGCAGTCAGAGTTGCTCGAAAACTCTGGCAGCATCTCTGCTTACAAAAACGTTTGGTTTCTTAAAGGACCACTTTTTGTCACCCTGTTTTCCGCCCCTGCACTCACTACAGTAGAGCGATAGTAGAAACCCTGGTTTGTTTCACCAGTGCAACTATACTCCGATGGCCGCACTGCTCTTGTAGCATAGCAGCTCTCTTAAGTGAGTCCGTTCTCTAGTGCGGGCCACATGACTTGTATGGAAACAGTGTAGTCCCGGACACGTATTTGGCGTCATCTGATTGGCTAAAAGCCTAAATTGTAGCTTTCAGTGTCATACGAGGGCTATCAGACTACCTCGGCTTTCAGTTGCACCGGACACAGGTAGACGTGTTTGTTTATTCTCGCAGCGACACGCCTCTTCCAGCGTGGCCGCTGGCCGGCGAGCGCAGCGCGGTGTGAAATGAGGCGCCCGCTCGTGACGCCACTCATTACCACTCCTAATTGGGCGGCCAGCAGGCGACGAGTTGGGCACTGGGGGGCGGGGTCTAGGAGGTGGAGGGGGAGGCACCAAGTCGCTACTGCAGTTGCTGTTCACTGTGCGACAGCTCAGCCATTGTGAGGCGGGTGACGCGCGCAGCTGCCCTGCCTACACAGGCGGACAGCCTTCTGTCGGGCCGGCCAGCGTGGCCGAGCGGTTCTAGGCGCTACAGTCTGGAACCGTGAGACCGCTACGGTCGCAGGTTCGAGTCCTGCCTCGGGCATGGATGTGTGTGATGTCCTCAGGTTACTTAGGTTTAAGTAGTTCTAGTTCAAGGGGACTGATGACCTCAGAAGCTAAGTTCTATAGTCATCAGAGCCATTTGAACCTTTTGTCGGCCGCACCATTTACAGCGTGTACTACTGATAAGCTCGCAGGACATGTGGAGTGCAATGGGTATATCAAATGGCATAAACTAATTCCTGAGTTGCAGGGAACAGGGCATGGAGAAAAGGAAATATTTTGCACCGACATTGGCCGAAGAACGCGATACTTTCACGCTTTTCTCATTTTCTATCAGTCTTCCGATGGATTATATGTGCCTCCCCCCCCCCGCCCCCCTAGTTACTCTCTTCAGTCAATCTCTTCACCACAGAGCAGCATTTGCAAAGTACGTTCTTAGTTATTTGTTGGATATGTTCCAATGTCTTCCCCTATCGTTCTCCCCGCCTACAGCTCTCTCTTGTGACTTTTGAGTTATTCCTTAATGTCTTAACCTACTTCTTATAATCCGGCCCATCCTTATCCGTTGTAACCTCCCCACAAAATAAATTCCGTAACCTCCCAACAGTAAACCAATATAATTATTTATTTCATTCAGCGTAACTGCCCAACAGATAAATTCCGTAACCTACCAATAATACAATGTGACTAACCTCTCAATTAAATTGCGACTTACTTATAACCTTTCAATAATTGACAGTTAATTTAAACTGGTAAATTTTGGACGTCATCAGTGCTGCGTCATGGCCCTGAAAATTCATTCTGAATAAATTGAAAAATCGTACCTCAGTTAGGTCGCCGGATAACGCTTATATATCTGATCCTATAAGAAATTTTTCTGGCGCAGCTTAGTGCAATGCTGGCCAATAGGTTTGTCATGTATAAAAAGAAACAACTTCTTTTTCTTTTCAATAATCGGGGTGGCCAAAGATTGGAGAAATAAGTAAATTCTTTAAACTGAAATGAATGATTGTGGAAAGTTACTTTTTATGAGAAAGATCATTATTAAGAGATTAAAAAAAACATTTACATGGGACTTGATATAACAATACTACATATGCGCGAGGCTGCTTTTATCTTATACTACAACGCTCAGGCACCTCCATCGCTCCCCCACGACTGGCCCAGCCAATTCCATACACCAGACTGCTCGCTAGCAACTACTTATTCCTACTGCTACTGACAACACTGATCTCTGGTCTGAGATTCTCTTACACCTTACATATCGCAGGCAGCGCATGAGCAGTCCATCGAAATTACATCTGCTCGATTGCGCTAGCAACAAATTCCTTAATCATGGACCTCTTACACCGTGTTTTCTATATGATCCTCATAGGTTTTCTTCTCGGACCATCTAATTTTCAACAACTTTCTGCAACACAGGATGTCAAACTTCGATTCTGTTCACTTTCTGTTTTCTCATAGTTCTTCAATCGTTTTAATTTACCGTTGTACTTCAAACATATGCCTATAGAAACGATTATATTCCATCAAAATAGGAGAATACCTTGACTTCGTTTACTTCATGATCATCAGTTTTAATGCCAACGGTCTGACATCACTGACTGCACTAGTTCTCGTCAGATCACGGACGTTAGGCAACGAGGGGCGTGACCAGTATCCAGTAACGTCTGGGTACACCACATGTCGTTATCCGCTTTCCCTTTGAACGTACGGCAAAAGGTGGTCTCACTTCTTGATCACCATCCTTCCCATCAATGTCCTCGATTAAATTGCGAAAATTCTCCGTAGTGTCTCGTGGAGTGAGAGAATGTGACAATGTTGGTGCCGATCCGTCAGTCGGATAGGGACGTTAAATGGAGTGGCCTCTCGGGTGGTTTTAGAGACAAGTACGCTGTGCATTGGCACCGGATCTCATCATCTCCTTTCTCTTATCATCATCTAACACAAATTATTACGCTGCAGGACCCATATCTATTCGAGTCACCTACCCACATAAATACACACGCTTCGAGAAGAAAAGATCCTGTTGTGTGTGAAGGAGAGGAAAGACTTTCCTTTTGAGCAACTGAACATTTCCCGCAGGGCCATCTAGCCAATAATGTCGTACGACTTTACCTTATTGACCACATTCGAGTTTCAGTTTGTCTTTAATCTCAGACGCCGCACTCCTTATTAGATTGGTGTTTCTTCTGCTTACTCTTAGTCCTTACTCTGTAATGATTATAATGTTTATTCTTTTCAGATAGATTTGTAATTTTTTGGTATTAACCCCCATGAGGGTAAGTTACCCTAACCTAGAAAACTAATAGCGATGAGGTCACGCCTTTAAGATCTACGCTGTGAATTTAATGTGCGCAGCTTAAATGGATAATATTAATTTTAATTGTGCTTGTTATAGATCATGCCAACAGCCTAGGCGTAATGGTATGACAGGTTCCCGTTAGATCGCTGACGTTGAGTGCTGTCGCAATTGGTTTGGGGTTGGGTGGGTGACCGTCCGCGTCTGCCGAGCGCTGTTGGTAAGGGGAAGGTTCACTGAACCTACGTGTGGTTATTTGAGGGGTTACTGGACTGAAAAGTAATTGACAACGGCTTGGAGAGAGGTGTGCTGACCACATGACCCTCCATATCCACATCCAGTGACGAATATGGGCTGAGATGGCACTTTAGTCCGTCAGTGCCATTGGGCACTTACACTCTTCAATTTATTCACTAAAAATATCAGTCATACGCATAAACCATGAGAAAATGTGGAATGGTTAATAAATACAAATTCTAATGAGTGGGTTCAATTGATTATCAGTTGTACTCGATTGAACTAGAAATTATGAATTTTTGGCGCTAATGTCGATCTGAAACACAGTCGCAAAAGTTGTAGCTAGCAGACAAATAATTGTAGCGGAGAACTGGTGACTAATTTACTGAAAAATGACACATTCAGCTCACTAAGGCTGAACCCAAAAAGGTAATTGTATAGAATTACGCGAGTACGGACCAAGAATGTCTTATGACTCCGGTGTTGGTGCTTTTGCTGGCTCTAATTATTCACGACCGCTGCAGTGTATGCTGCCGTCATGCGAATGATTCTCAACTGAAGTGGAGGGCGCGTTGCTGAAGCAGAGACTTCGCCGCCTGCTCGTATGCTAAAATGCGCAGCTGTCCTATCACATACGTGGCTGATACGCACAAGATGCCCGTATGAAAACTAGATGCGGTCCGTCCTGACGCATCTCGCCAGCAAGTCTCTAAAATCGATGAATTCTAACACCCTTCTATCTTTCCCCTCCGAAGCGTGCCTGTTCGGCGATTCTGCCAGCTCCCCAGTAGCGGTAAATGCTAAACAGAGAGGTTCAATTGAAAGCCTTTCTTTGCGTATAAAATCCCGCAAGATGAAACGCATCTCGACCTGACGCCATTCACATCACAAAAACGCCCTCCTACTTCAAGGAAACGGCCACCTTAGCGGAGTCTTTGTGACATCACCCACTACGTCTACATCTACGTGATTACTCTACTGTTAACAACATAGTGCCTGACAGATGGATCAATGAAACACATTCAAGGTGTCTCTCTACCGTTCCAGTCTCGAACGTCGCGTGGGAGGAACGAGACTTGAAATTTTCTGTGCGAGCCCTGATTTCTCTTATTTGATCGTGATGATGATTTCTCCATATGTAGGTGGGTGACAACACAATATTTTCGCAATTGGAGAAGCATACTGGTGATAGAAATTTCATGAGGACCACCCGTCTCAGCGAGAAACGCTGGACGTTGCCACTTCAGTCCACGTATCATGACTGTGTCACTATCTCCTCTATTGCGCGATTATAGAAAATGAATTGCCCTTCTTTGAACTTTGTCGATGTCATCCGTCAGTCCCACCTGATGCGGATCCCACACCGTACAGCGGTACTCCAGAATGGGGCGGACAATTGTGATGTAAGCAGAGTTCAGGAGACCTGTTGCACCTTCTAAGTATTCTGCCAATGAGTTACATCTTCAGTTTGCTCTACACACAGCATCATCCATAAGGTCATTGCAATTATAGTTATTTAAAATTGTAATCCGTGTGCATTTATTTGAATTTACAGCCTTCACATTTGTATGACTTACCGCGTAATCGAAATTTAACGGATTTCTTCTAGTACTCATGTGACTAACATGACAGGGTCAGTTGTCACATTTCGCACCTTATAGATATTTTATCTAAATCACTTTTCAATTAGTTTTGCTCTTCTGATAACTGTAAAAAACGGTAAATGACAGCATCGTCTGCAAAAAATCTAAGAGGACTACTCAGATTGTCTCCTAAGTCGTTAATATAGATCAGGAACAATTGAGGTCCTATAATACTTCCTTGGGGAACACCAGATTATTCTCCTATTTTACTCGATAACTTTTCGTCTATTAGTACGAACTGTGACCTTTCTGACAGGAAATCAAGAATCCAGTCCCACAACCGAGGCGATATTCCTCAGGCAAGCAGTTTGGTTAGAAGATGCTAATGAGGAACAGTGTCGAAAGCCTTCTGGGAATCTAATAATATGGAATCAGTTTGACATCCCCTGTCGATAGCAGCCATTACTTAAAGAGAATAAGGATGGTTCAAATGGCTCTGAGCACTATGGGACCCCACTACTGTGGTCATCAGTCCCCTAGAACTTAGAACTACTTAAACCTAACTAACCTAAGGACATCACACACATCCATGCCCGAGGCAGGATTCGAACCTGCGACCGTAACAGTCGCACGGTTCCGGACTGCGCCCCTAGAACCGCGATACCACCGCTGCCGGCAGAGAATAAAGAGCTAATTTTGTTTCACGAGTACGATATTTTCTAATTCCGTTTTGACTGTGTGTCAATAGACCATTTTCTTCCTGGTAATCCATAACGTTTGGAGAGAGTGTGTATTCGAAAACCCCACTCAAATCGACATTAGTGATATTGGCCTGGAATTCAACGGATTACTCCTATTTCCCTTTTCGGGTACTGGTGTGGCTCAAATGGCACTGCGCACTATGGGACTTAACATCTGAGGACATCATTCCCTTAGAACTTAGAACTACGTAAAGTTAACTAACCTAAGGACAACACACACATCCATGGGTGAGGCAGGATTCGAACCTGCGACCGTAGCGACCGGCTATTGGTGTGACATGTGCAATTCTCCAGTCTTTAGGTGCGGATCCTCCTGTGAGCGAGAGGTTGTATATAATTGTTAAATATAGAGCTGTTGTAGCAGCACAGTCTGAAAGTAACCGGACTGGTGTACAGTCTCCACCGGAAGCCTTATCTTTGTTAAGTGATTTAAGCTGCATAGCTACATCTAGGATATCTACTTCTATGGTTCTCATCTTGTCAGTTGTTCTTGATTGAAATTTAGGATTATTTACTTCGTCTTCGTTGGTGAAGGTGAATCGGAAAACAGTGTTTCACAATTCTGCTTTAGCGACACTATCATCAGTGGCTTCACCATGTTTATAGCTCTGTGAAGGTATTGACGTGTCTACCCACTGGTGTGCTTTATGTATGATCAGAATCTCTTTGGGTTTTCTGTCATATTCCGAGAACGAGTTTCTTTATGGAAATTATTAAAAGCATCTCGCATTGAAATACGCAGTATTTCGAACTTCCGCAAAACTAATATACCAGTGCCATGTTTTCGTTACCAGTAACTAGCCTGCATCAAATATCCTCTGAAATTCCATTAGCAGGTAATGAGAAAAGGCCATAGTTTTCTGCAGGCCGTGTTTTCTCGCTTTCTGGCTAAATGATTCAGTTTGCTTTCTGCAAAGGCCTTTCAAAAAACATGAAAGCCATGCGTACTCTACCTGCAAGCATCGTCGTCTTGGCCTCATCTCACTGACTCCCACCGCCCCCCCCTCCCCCAGCCTACACACACACACACACACACACACACACACACACACACACACAATATATATGATTAGAAACGTACACTATAGAGCCTTGTTCAATATCATCATCCAATTAAAGATACAATCTTAGTTTCAATGAAACTGATACGCCAATTTGGCCCAGGTATTGCACTTTCATAGAAACTAGCAACGTGTCCATTGTGGTCTTAAATTACTTGTAAAACTAAATTTTTCATACATTCGCCTTCATTTTATGTAACAGCCCCGTAGGGTTAATTCTCATTGTTGCGTCCCCTGCCAGGATCTCGGAATGATAGCACCTTCTGTGACCGTCAGATTGCACTGATTCAATTTGACGACCCTTGCCCAGAATTTTGATTTCGTGGCACCTTATGTGACCGTCAGATCGTAGGTAGTTTTGTCTAGTGAAGTTTCTGTTCCCCATGTTTAATGTTGCGCCCTGGGTAATATAAATTCGCGTTGCTTGCGATTAGACATACTACTGATATTTAATTGTTGTATGTGTGTATTTTTATTTTGTGGTTGTGACTTCTGTATCACTTGATTGTTTACTTCTGATGGCGAACGGCGTTATGTTGATTTGTTAGGATAGATTGATATTTTCTTTTTTGAGTGTAGACAAGCAGCATGCAGAGTGAAAATATCATTCTGGAAGCGTGCTTTTATTTGAATTCGTTGTCAGGAAGTAGGCTGAAAATGGCTCTGAGCACTATGCGACTTAACTTATGAGGTCATCAGTCGCCTAGAACTAAAAACTAATTAAACCTAACTAACCTAAGGACATCACACACATCCATGCACGAGGCAGGATTCGAACCTGCGACCGTAGCGCAGGAAGTAGGAATCAGTAGCTCACAGGATTGTAATTTAGAGTAGAATCTGTGTGGCACAAGAATGTGTAGTGTTTAAATTCGTTTGGGTCAGAATTGGAGTGCATGCTTACAAGAAGCAAGGCACGTTTGTTAGAGAGTTGCGGAAGCAGCTGTGTTTTGTGAACCATGGACCCACCTCTGATTATTAACGATGACCAGGCACATATTACACGTGATGCTCAGATACGTGCAGTGGCAAACCGGGCAGAAATGTCGAACGTAGAATCTGGAGAGTATGAAGACATGTCTCAGTCAGGTGACGTAAGTGAATGGGAGACGGCTGGAGTGCGAAATGAAGGCGATGCAGGTACGAGACGCTACATCAGTGAGACTGGCAGACCAGAATCCCGAACTAAACGTCGCAGAATGATGGAATCTTGTTAATCTAGTCCTGGAGGTGATAACGGTGGATCTCAGTTGGAGGTTCTCATGCAATTCATGCAAGAGGCAGAGAAAATGAGATGGGAGGAAGAGGAGGAAAGACACTGACTAGCCTTAAGAACGGTAATAGACGGTATACATGGAGTCGAGAAAGACATCGCAGGAAACCAATAATGTCTAGAAAACGACAGTAGATACGCATAAGGTCACGGACCAGGCGAAGCGCGACGCCAAAACAGCGCAAGTATCACGAAAGGACGCATCAGTGGCCAAAGGACTAGTAAAACTGGCAAGGAATGAGGCGTGTAAGACTAAAAAAGGCACTTGCAACTCTCCAAAAACAAGGCAACAAAATTGGTCAAGAAACGCAGGAAAAAATGAGTGAGGCTCCGAAGCGAATCGAACAGATATAAACCAAACAGGCCGAAATCTCTGAAGTTAAAGATCAGCAGACGCGAGTCGCCGATCAACAAAACGAGTTGGCTCAGAATCTCTGAAGTTAAAGATCAGCAGACGCAAGTCGCCGATCAACAAAACTAGTTGGCTGAGGACATTCGGCAGTCACATGATCGGGTCACGCCATTCCGAACATAATCTTGTCCGGCACAGCGCCATCGAGAGCATCACCGAAGCGAAAAACCACCTGTTAGTTGTTTACGGTATTCAGTCATCACTTGTTTACCATAATATACGTTTGTCTTTGTTTTGGAGAAACAAATGTTGTCAGTAAACAAAATATTTCATATATTCCCAATCATTTTTATATAGGTCGAACAATGTTACCTTTCAACGTCGTCAGCGGTTTTTATCACTGCATACTTAGACACTGAGTTCTTAATAAACTCTTTAATCTTTCTACTTTCATCATTCCTTCTTCGAACTATATCGGACAGTAGGAGCAAAAGCTTTTTTACACCCTTTTTAAAAGACAGCATTCTTGGTTCTTGATGCTTCTACTTATTTTATGTTATCCTTCTTTCCATGTAACATACTAACATTTTCCTCAACATTTCAAACATCTTGTAACACTGTACATTGTCAAATGCTTCTTCCACACTGACAAACAGAACCTTTTTGTCTTGATTTTCTTAAGTCAATCTTCTATTATTATGTACGTCGTAACTACCTCTGTAGCGCCTTTACCAGTGCAACAGCCGAACACAATATTATCTAACAGCTTCTTGATTTTATTTTCTATTCTTCTGTGTATGATTCTTGTAATCAACCATAATGTAAGGGCTGTTAACGCAATTGTACGATAGTTATTGAACTTCTCGTGCTACCTGCGTGTGGATGACATTTCTCAGAAAATATGTTGGTAACCCTCTAGTGTCATACGTTCTACATATATTGAAATGAAATCCTCGCTTCTGTGTTTGATAGCATGTACAAACTCCTTCTGCATAGTATTTATCTGCCTAATATCTCCACACATACACAGGGCATCCGCCCTAACACAGATATTTAATTTAGGCGAGAACGTGCTATAATGGATCTCCAGACCCGCCAAAGTAATTTGTTTTTGGGCTCGCTGGAAAAAACTGGTACTAGACTCAGTACAGATGTATTAAATCACAACGTAACTACACCATGCCGTTACACCGAAACCAGCGAACGTAACAATGGGTGAGCAATACGATGTGAGGGGTGAAATAAGGTGTAACTAGAATAACATGTTAGTTAATTAAATATTTCAATCATAAAATTAAAGTGTCCAGAAAATTCATGGTGAGCATTCCTAAATCCTAGGAATACAAGTGTATTGTGATATTCCTAGCTGTGGATGTCAGTATTTTATATTGCTAGAAGCTTGATATACGCGAAGTAGCATATGGAACAAAAGTGGAGTGAGGTACAAGCAGCAGATGGAACAGTCTGTACTATTCCCGTGGCAGAATCTGCCAATTATACTGAACTTGCTTCTGGTTGGTCGGCACTTTCGGACGTTAGGCGCTAAAACGCCTACGTTCCCTTAATAATTAATTATATACTTTTCATTGTATTTAAGCCAGTTTTCAGTATTACAGTCTCTCGTGGTTACCCTACGAGTCTACCGGTTTTGTTTACTAAATTTCACTATTTTTTAGAAACATGACAGTAATGATATTACAACCGAAGTGCTTCGGATATCTTCGGGTCGTTTTGGCTCGCCTTGGAGACGTAGTATTTCGGCTGCGCTAGTCACTCGGTTCTGGGCGTTCGTCAGAGTCGGACGAGTATCTCTGTTTCGTAGAGACATGTCGCACTCTATATCGGATGTTGTTAGAAAAGTTAACGTACAATTAAGAAAGCTATGTCGAGTGTTGTAGAATACAGTGTAAGAAGTCATATTTTAAAATATAGTTAAACCGGATACATTAATGAGAGGTGTCATCTACCAACGTTGTCAGTACCACAGATCTGGCCCTGTGTAAATATAGACACTATGCAGGGCAAGTGGCATCCCACAAAGAAAGCACAAACTCATGTTCAAGTTCGAGATGACAGCATAGGAGCCTCCGCCGAAGAATATCCTACGACCAACGAGCTGCCTTCTGGGCTGGGGACACAACTTCAGAACACAACACGTTGGTGGAAATAACGGATAGGGACTCATATTGAATCTCTACGGATCACTCCAGCTTCCAGATCTAACTTACAAAACGACAACGAATAATTTGTAGTATACCCTGGAATTCTGCTTACCAAGCAGCCAAAATGAAACTCTTTCAACGTTGTGGCTTGCAGCAGCTGAAGACATTACGTCATAATCATGAAGACTATCAACTTGTGCAGATAAATATCGAGCAGAGCTTGGAAGCAAATGAAAGTCTTACGGGGACAGCCAGTAGCACCTATTGCTGGCAGTAAATACTGTGGTTTTATTGCTTGGATAAGAAGAATTTACGTTTCAAAAAACTGAATTTAGAATAGCCTTTTTTAAGAAATAGTTCTCATTGTAAGTTTTATCACAGATTTGATAAAAATCGGAACTTGTGATTCTTAAGTGCGGATGGAGGGGTGAGAGAGGTGGGTGGTATGGCTGAAGAGGCACATTCCGGGACATAAAATTTAGGAAATTACGCTCTGCCTAAAAGGCGTATTTTACATGATGTTTAGGCAGATATTTGCAAATCCGTTTTGCAATATGTAACTGGAGACAGTCCAAACAAGTATTGCTCATCACATCTTTCATTAGACGCCCAGAGCCGACGGTGAACGGCGGTTGTTTCCCATCAAAAAGAAAATTATTTTTTGTAGTGGGATTTTAGGTGTCCATTCGATACAGCACTCTTAAATTAGTCTCATATCTTATTCATTTTATCGATATGTATTTAAGGGGACAGTAAGTCGCGAAGAATAGCTAGTACTCCAGCAGTGGCATAATCGCCCCGGCCCGCTCTGTCTGCTACCGCTATATGTCAAAGTTGCTCTAACGGTACGGTGGTAGCGACTATTCTTCGTGTTTTAGTTTCTCGTAATTTCAGAACATATTGTTTGTGGTTAAAATGTTCTCTGGGACGTCTTATTTCCTGTAGTGGTCATCTGAAATTAGCCAAGAATTCTGTTTAAGGAGCTACGACACGAGTTGTGGAAATACGTCTCTGAAATACGTTCACAGCTGGGAAAACATAGTCGACATTGCGGCCATTATGAGAGCATGTAATTTCAACGCTGCTCTAGCAGGCGGTATGGAAATTACGAAAGTGCGCAAAATTGAGATCGGACCAGCTTGTTACAACTTCTTCATCGAAGGGAACGGAAGGTGTATCGGGTGAGCAGAGCAGCGGAAGACGGAAGTTGCCAAAATGGCCCGTATGGCGACGGCGGTAACGAAGAAGATGGTGGAGGCCATTTTTTTCTCTTTTAGGATTGCTGTACAGTCCACGGATATCTGACTAGGGTTATGTTTAAATTAATTACATAAAAGTAACCCAACACTTCCAGCGCGTTTTCGTAGAAAGTTTTTTTCATTGTCGGGAATAGATAGTTCCTGCGAAACAATGT
The DNA here is from genome assembly GCF_023897955.1 of Schistocerca gregaria. Lineage (NCBI taxonomy): Eukaryota > Metazoa > Arthropoda > Insecta > Orthoptera > Acrididae > Schistocerca > Schistocerca gregaria. The sequence goes on along the minus strand of NC_064924.1, from coordinate 590,936,525 downwards.
GGGTAAAGGTTCTACTTCACAATCGGACTATTACTTGGATCGTTTTACCGACCCCCAGACTATGAAGATATAGTTGCTGAACAGTTAAAAGATAACTTGAGTTTCATATCAAATAGGTACCCCAATCATACAATTACACTCGGTGGTGACTTCAATCTGACCTCAATATGCTGGAATAACGTTCCTGATGTGTATTAACGACATAGGAGACCATCTGAGTAGCCCTATTAGATTGTCTGCAGATGATTGTGTCATTTACTGTCTTGTAAGGTTACCAGATAACCAAAACGTATTGCAAAATGATTTAGATATGATATGGTGCTAAAAGTGGCAATTGACCCTGAATAAAGAGAAGTGTAAGGTTATTCACTTGAGTCCTAAAATAAATATGCTAAATTTCGATTACGCGGTTAGCCACACACACCTGAAGGTTGTAAATTTAACTAAATACCTACGGATTACAATTACAGAACCTTAACTCGAACCATCATATAGATAGTGTTTTGGGTAGAGCAAACCAAAGACCGCGATTCATTGGCGGAACACATAAATGGTGCGACAGGTCTACTAAAGAGACTGCTTGCACCAGGCTTGGCCGCCCTACCCTGAAGTACTGCTGAGCGGTCCGGGATCCGCATAAGGTTGGACTGAAGGATGAAATCGAGAAAGTTCAAAGACGGGCAGCTCGTTTTGTATTATCGCGAAATAGGGGAGATAGTGCCACAGACATAGTACGTAGATTGTAGAGGCAATCATTAAAACAAAGGCGTGTTTCGTTGCCAGGAGATCTTCCCACGAAATTTCAATCATCAGTCTTCTCCTCCGACTGCGAAAACATTCTTTTGGCCCTCACCTACATAGGGAGAAATGATCATTACGGTAAAATAAGAGAAATCAGGGCTCGCACAGAGAAATGTAACTGCTCGTTGCTCCCTCGCGCCGTTCTAGGATGGAACGGCGGAGAGACTGCTTGAAGGTGGTTCATTGAACCCTCTCCCAGGTACTTTATTGTGAATAGCTGAGTAATCACGTAAATGTCGATTTAGATAACTCAAGATCGGTAGATATGATTTTGATTGGAATTCGATGCTGTCAAACTGAATCCTCTGTCAGTGTACGTAGCTCATTTTTCAAATTTTGAACAGTGTATTCTCGGTACACGCGTATGTCTCGTTTTTTTGTAGTTTCTGTCATACTGAATAACTCCCCCTTATTTGAAGAATCAGCGCAGTTATATCTTTCATGTCCCTTTGAATACTCTACTGATGAAATTCTTTATTTAATTAGTTCATTAAATACTGTAAGAGGTCCGTGATTAAGGAATTTGTTGTTAGCGCACTCGAGCAGATGTAATTTCGATGGAATGCTCACGCGCTGCCTGTGATATGTAAGCTATAAGAGAATCTGAGACCAAAGAGCAGTGTTGACAGCAGTAGGAACTGTGTAGCAGTAGGAATAAGTAGTTGCTATCGAGCAGTCTGGAGTGTGAAGTTGGCTGGGCCGGTCGTGTGGAGCGATGGCGAAGCCTGTGCGTTGTAGTATAAGCGTCGCGCATATGTAGTAATGTTATGTCAAGTCCCATGTAAATGTTTTTGAAAAAACCTGTTAATAATAATCTTTCTCATAAAAAGTAACTTTTGACATTCATCTCAATTTAAAGAATTCACTAATTTCTCCAATCCATGGTCATCCCGATTATTGTAAAGAAAAATCAGTTGTTTCTTTTTATATATGACAAATCTATCGGACAGCATTGCACTGGGATGTGCCAGTAAAGTTTAGTTTCATATAGGAGCAGATATATATGCGTTATCCGGCGACTAGACTGAGGTAAGAATTTTCTATTTATTCAGAATGATCTTTCAGGGCCATGACGTAGCACTGCTGACGTTCTAAATTTACCAGTTTAAATTCACAGCCATTATTGAAAGGTTATAATGGAGCGACAATTTTATTGAGAGGTTAATCACATTGTATTATTGGTAGATTATGGAATTTTTCTGATGGGAGGTTACACTTGTCGACAACTGGCCAGGATCGTATTGTCTTTGTGCAGTTCTGAGAAGTAGTCCTACATCTGCTCTTATTTACACTATTGTTAAAGGTAGTTTGCATCTGGCGCAACGCATTTACTAATTTGTCACTCTTTCTTTCACAGATCATCGGCAATTTATGGCTCTTGGTTGTCACTGTAATTGTTCCATTTTTGCTTTGTCCTTGTTTGATTTTGTGCTTATCTTTGATTTGTGAAAATGCCGCGAAAAACTGCTAATAGTGCATCGCGATGTGCAATGAGTGAAAAAGCCGACTCGAATAGTTTGACCGATAATACTACACTGAGTGTAATAGTGATAATCATCTAATTACAGACAATCAGTGCGTGCCGATCACTAGTAATGATTTTGATCCTAATGATGAACAAACAAATTCAATATGTCCACAGCAAATGTAACAATTCATGACGCTGCACATTCCGTTACAATGAACGCTGTCCAGTTTGACACTCGAGATTTGCAAAATGGTTCAAATGGCTCTGAGCACTGCGGGACTTAACATCTGTGGTCATCAGTCCCCTAGAGCTTAGAACTACTTAGACATAACTAAGGACATCACACACATCAATGCCCGAGGCAGGATCCGAACCTGCGACCGTAGCAGTCGCGTATTTCCGGCCTGAGCGCCTAGAACCGCTAGACCACCGCGACCGGCTTTACGTATCGAACAGATAATTGTTTCTAACGAAAGTGACCAATATACACCAAACACGTCAGATGTATTTGATTCCGAATTTTGACACACAGACTCTAGTTCACGAAAATGTTATTACTTTTGACGACATCTGAGACACTCATTTGCATGAAAAACTAGTCATTCAAAAAAAAAAAAAACATTTCCCATCCTGTCATTGAAGTAAAGATTGGATCATCCAAATTTTCAGCAGTAATCGATTATGGATCTCCTATGTCAGTTATAAATGAAGAAAGATTCATCGAATGTAACAAAGAGAACACCTATACTACGTTACCATTCGGCAAAACTAATGTAAAAGGAGCAGTATCTGGTAAAGGAGTAGATGTAAAATTATAGACACATTTATCGGTTTGTACTGCAGGTCATACGTTGCACTCAAATTTTTGGATTGTTCCCTTATTGACAACAGACGTTATTTTAGGTACAAATTTTTTGGTACAGAATGACGTAATTATTGACTTTCAATATTCCTATTTAATGTTAAAGGATGAAAAAATACAACTGGCATTATAATTTCTGCACGCTTTATCTGCAGATGAACGAGCAATTAATCGAACAGAGGTAATTTCTACATCGCGTAACACGGACTGTCACTCTACATTGTTCACAGATACATACATACACAACTACAATGCACCAGACGAAGCCGACTACGACGTTATACAAATGATTTCTGATAAAGTTAAACAGAGCAACGCAAATACAGACGACGAATGTACTCCGCTACGCAAAATTCCTTTACAGCAAGCTCCAGTTTTTGACAACGTCCCTCACAACCAACTTCCGCCAAAAAATTTTTAGCGTCATGTATATTCAACCAATTGCATTTGAAAATTTCATTTAGTCGTCATTACGAGCCATAGCACAAAAAACAGAGCAAAGACAACATATGGAAAGGAATTAAACACCTTTGGCAAGATAGGAATAACGTTACCATTAGAAACCATTATACTGTACGCAAGAACATTCTGATTCGCCGCTCTCACACTGACAGCAACAATTGGTTATAGTGTTTTCCTGACGAACTTGTTACAAATTAATTTGGTGTACTCATTTAAGTTACGCACATTATGGAGCCTGAAAATGTTTTCTTATAATGAGAAGAACTGTTATTTTGCCAGCATGGAGAAACGTATTCGAAAAATTTTAGCGTCATGTAAAATCTGTCAGAAAGCTAAATCAGAGACGACTCCACATAATCTTCCGTTACATCCCATTGTACCGATTAAATTGACACACATTGCCGCTGTAGACATTTTTGGTCCGATTCCCAGATCTAATAGAGGTTTTTCCTACAAACACACTATTTATCCAACAGAGGAAAGAGTAGATGCTGGGAAGTGGCGGTGCGGTCCCCTACGGCACTGTGTAGGATCCTACGGCCTTGGCGTGCATCCGTGCGTCGCTGCGGTCTGGTCTCAGGTCGACGGGCACTTGCACCTTCCGCCGACCACTGGCGACAACATCGATGTACTGTGGAGACCTCACGCCCCACGTGTTGAGCAATTCGGAGGTATGTCCACCCGGCATCCCGCATGCCCACTATACGCCCTCGCTCAAAGTCCGTCAACTGCACATACGGTTCACGTCCACGCTGTCGCGGCATGCTACCAGTGTTAAAGACTGCGATGGAGCTCCGTATGCCACGGCAAACTGGCTGACACTGACGGCGGCGGTGCACAAATGCTGCGCAGCTAGCGCCATTCGACGGCCAACACCGCGGTTCCTGGTGTGTCCGCTGTGCCGTGCGTGTGATCATTGCTTGTACAGCCCTCTCGCAGTGTCCGGAGCAAGTATGGTGGGTCTGACACACCGGTGTCAATGTGTTCTTTTTTCCATTTCCAGGAGTGTATTTATGTGGCTACTTACTGATAATGACCGGATTTTTTTCTTGGCAAGTTCCCGGCAAGGTAAGTTTAGCAGGTCGCTTTTCTTGTCGTTAGATATCAGACCGTGCACGTTTTTAATTTTTCGTGTATGTATGACTGTTTTCCTATCGAAAGTAGAATTTTTGTGTTTGTGCACTATGTGATCTTTAAGATATAGCAAATACCAGTTGACTTTGACATTTTGCCTTATGGTATCTTGACTATTCTACATTTTCTTTCCTACTGCAGTAAGATAATGTGTGTACATTTTCTGCACTTGAAAATTGTTTATGGTTTTGACCTAATACGTTTTCTGTCATGCTATGCAAGATATTAATTCTATTCATTATTTTCAGAAAGCCATAGCGTGTAAAAGAAATAAATTAAACTAACCACTGTGGTTTACTGTGAAATAGAAATTTCACCATCGGAATGAACGACAGAAGATTCAATACCTTGACATGAAGAGTAAATGGATAATAATTAACAAGAATATACTATACACACTGTATAATAGCAGTCTTAACTAATTATTTTTCTTTCAGAATACGAAGAGATTGATACAAGCTGTCAGATAGAACTACACATGTTAGTTTTACAGATGAATTATGCTAGAAGTAAAACTCTATAATATATGAAGTAATGAATGATAATGAATAGTTGTATGAACTAAATGGTAATATGAATATGGATAATGAAGTGTCTTTTTTTTTGTAGATGATAATAAATGGTGATGAATAGTTGTGTTAAGAATATGGTAATATGAATAATGAAGTTTTTCTTTGCAAATGGTGATAATGATGAAGTTATTATAACATGAATAATGAAGTTTTTCCTTGCAGATGAGAATAATGATGAAGTTTATATATTTACTATTAGTTAAGAGATGCTATGTAGTTATTTAAGTATTTGTTGCAGTTTCTTTTGACAGTATGTATTATGTTGCATAGTATAATGACATAATGTTTTGGGATAGACAGCTAGAGTACATACATCTCAAGTACACATTTCATTACCTGTTAATTCGAAGTTTAGTCCTTTCCAGCATTATATGAATACATTTCATCTTTCAGCTCAATAATCCATTTAGTATTTTTTTTCCGGAAAATCTTTTCATGATATTAATATACTAAAGCAGTTACATATTAAACCTGTTCTAGTACTTGCATTTTTTTACCAAGTTGTTTCTTATTTCATAACCTTTCTACTGCTGACTCATGACGAATGACGTTAATAATCCTTATTTCCAGCAATAAGTCAAAAGCAAATATTTTCATGCCACAGCAATTATCGACCCTAATGCAATGCATTGCCAAAACAAAATTTTTTATTACCAGTCCCAACTATTACCAGTATACAACCAAATAATGCTACCAGTTTAAGATATATTTCTAGTCCTAAATGTAACGCAAATTTTTCTGATGTATTGATTCCATTATGTCTATGTATTAGTGGACTACAGACCTTGACTAATAGTTACACTGTCTTACATTTTAAATATATCTTATGTCACTTACATGATATCTTATATAAACACTTGCAGCTTGATGCTACATGCATTAACTCTTGTTTTGAATGATGATTTCTGAATAATGAATAAAAATTATTTGTAACTGGCCAATGAGAGCCAATAATTACTGTAATTAGATGACTTATTAATAATGTTCTGTAATAATTACTGTAATGAGATGACTTATGCAGAAATGCTATACCAATGATTACTGTTACGAGATGACTTATATATAAATGCTATGCCAATAATTACTGTAAATGATATTTTATTATACTCTATAAATGAATGCCAATAGTAACTGCAATGACATGAGTTATGAATAGTGTTTTGTAATACTCAATACTTACTACATCTTTAGTAACTAGCCAATGAGTGCCAATAATTATTCAAATCGGTTGATACACTAATGTAATTCTGAATGATGACTAGCATAAGACTTAATGTCCTTCGCCTTCTGTCCTAATTACCACCAATTACCGCAATATCCGTATGTCCTATCCATCCTCATGATCATCGAGCACAATATTTGGTTTTTGCACCTATTCTACGTCGCTGTAAGAGTATGGATTCTACAAGAATGTGGTGTTGACATATCAAGCAGTCCTCCACGTTTAACGATGGAGCTGTTATTATGGTCCTACTGTTTGGACGAAGGTAATGAGAAGTAGTAGAAATAAGAACAGCGAGAAACTTAACATCAGGATTGATGGTCACGAAGTCAATGAAGTTAAGGAATTCTGCTACCTAGGCAGTAAAATAACCAATGACGGACGGAGCAAGGAGGACATCAAAAGCTGACTCGCTATGGCAAAAAAAGCATTTCTGGCCAAGAGAAGTCTACTAATATCAAATACCGGCCTTAAATAGAGGAAGAAATTTCTGAGGATGTACGTCTGGAGAACAGCATTCTATGGTAGTGAAACATGGACTGTGGGAAAACCGAAACAGAAGAGAATCGAAGCATTTGAGATGTGGTGCTATAGACGAATGTTGAAAATTAGGTGGACTGATAAGATAAGGAATGAGGAGGTACTACGCAGAATCGTAGAGGAAAGGAATATGTGGAAAACACTAATAAGGAGAAGGGGCAGGAAGATAGGACATTTACTAAGATATGAGGGAATGACTTCCATGGCAATAGAGGGAGCTGTAGAGGGCAAAAACTGTAGACGAAGACAGGGATTGGGATACGTCAAGCAAATAATTGAGGATGTAGGTTACAAGTGCTACTTTGAGATGAAGAGATTAGCAGAGGAAAGGAATTCGTGGCGGGCCGCATCAAACCAGTCAGCAGACTGATGATAAAAAAAAAAAAAAAAATTGTTTGGTGTACCTAATGCACTACCAAAATGATAACATTGAATATTAATACAATGTTTCAGTGACTTGGCTACACTGATAAATACTCGAGGGAAGAGAAATTCAGATTGTCTCACTTGGTGTTGTGCTTCTGTAGAAAGATATCTACTTTCAGTGCAGCTACGTGCAACCTACTGTGCTACAACCATGATACAATCCTCCCCATTCCTTTCCTAGTTCTTGTAAAGTGGTAAAGACTTATACAGTGCATTTAAATTCCTGTAAAATGCTGAAGACTTTTACAGTGTGTGTGCACTTTATTTCGTTTGTTAATGCTTTCAGTTCTTCTAAAAAAATGCAAAGACTTATACAGTGCGTGTGAACTTATTTCATTTGTAATATGATCAGTTGTCCTAAATATGCTAAGGATTTTTACAGTGCATGTGCACTTTATTTCATTTGTTAATGTATTCAGTTCATGTAAATGTGCTAAAGACTTCTACAGAGCGTGTGCACTTTATTTCACTCCTTCATATGTCTAATTCATATAAAAATGCTAAAGAGTTATACAGTATGTGTGCACTGTACGATATTTGTTAAAGTATTTTGTACTCATTGCGTATAAATTTTGTTATTTCTTAATTAGTTCTGCACTTATCAATAATGCATTTACTCTGTGCTGTAGACTTAGTAAACTAAATAGATTATAGAAAAATTTCTTGCTCATGGCAAGACCAGTTGACTCACCATCGCTGCCAAATTTTTGCCACCCCCCCCCCCCCCCCCACAGTGGAGGGTTATGTAAGAGGTCCATGATTAGCGAATGTGTTGTTAGCGCACTGGAGCAGATGTAATTTCGATGGATTGCTCACGCGCTGCCTGCAATATGTAAGCTATAAGAGAATCTGAGACCAAAGAACAGTGCTCACTGCAGCATTTGAGTAAGTAGTTGCTAGCGAGGAGTATGGAGTGTGAAGTTGGCTAGGCTGGTCGTGAGAAGCGATGGCAGAGCCTCAGCGTTATACTATAAGGTAAAAGCAGCGTCACGCATATGTAGTATTGTTATGTCAAGCCCCATGTAATGTTTTTAAAATAAATCTGTTAATAATAATCTTTCTCATAAAAAGTAACTTTTGACATTCATCTCAATTTAAAGAATTCACTAATTTCTCCAATCCATAGTCATCCCATTTATTGTAAAGTAAAATTAATTGTTTCTTTTTATACATGACAAATCTGAGGTAAGAATGATCTTTCAGGTTCATGATGCAGCACTGCTGACGTTCTAATTTTACCAGTTTAAATTCACAGCCATTAGTGAAAGGTTATAAGGGAGCGACAATTTTATTGAGAGGTTAATCACATTGTATTATTGGTAGGTTACGGAATTTTTCTGTTGTGGGTTACAATAGAGGTTCTCTTAAGTTAACCTAGTTCGTTCAATAATGCTGATCTCCCTTCCTAACTATTTAATTCTGTCTCTAATGCCTTTTTTGCATTTTTTTACATTGAAACACTTGAATTGTGACCGCTTTTTCAATTTATGTTGTTCATAGTTCTGCACTTGTGTCTCCATATGGCAAGATACATACTGTCTACATGCTTGCCTCCGATGCAGTGGGCCAGGGTTGAATTCCCGGTAGGGTTGGAGATTTTATCCGCTCGTGGACTGGGTGTTGTGTTGCCCTCATCACCATTTCATCCTCATCACCGGCACGAAAATCGCCCAATCGACTAACGTAACACTAGCGCTCGGCGGACAAACTTCCCCAATGGGGCCTCCCGGATAGCAGTGCCATACGATCATTTCATTTCAATACACAAATTAAAAAAGCATTACTAGTGTTCCACCTACATTTTAATCTTAACAGCTTATCTCTACCATTTTAGCTTCACTCTCAATTTGTTTCTGCTGACCTTTCTTCATATTAAACTAACTCATCACTGACTACTGTATTATTTGTTGATTAATTTCTGCTTCCGTTCTCCCTCAGTAAATTTCAACTGTTTCACAACTTCACTTATCTACTCCAAGACCATCAAATTTCACTTTTACCCTAAATTTCTCATTGTCTATCCGACCTCCTAAAATTTTGCACTCATATTCTACAACAGCATTGAAAAACGCTTCTTTGTCAACATTCGCCACTTCATTCCCACTTTGTTTTGCGAATTAGCCCTAGCGAGACAAATGCAATTTCCATGAAGTGAATTACCAGTAAGGGGGCTGGGTACATGATGCCTACACTATACAAAGTAAAAATAAAACTTAATTTCTTTAGAATTTTGTAATTATGAGAGTTTTTGAGGGAGATCTGTTTTGTTAAAAACCATTCAAAAGCCAAGCTCGCACAAAGTATTTCTTATTCAAGACAACTGGTTTCAATAGTCTTAGCTGTCATCTTCAGGTCTTAAACATTTTTTGTAGTAGAACATGTTCATTTTATGTTGACCTCATGCACAAAATATCGAGTGGATATAACTGAGCATATTCTATGAGGCTGTCATTGATACAATATTTAAAAACACACAGCATCTTGTCCAAAAGGTGATGTCCATATACATATTGCACACAGATGCTTGTTACATGATACAAATACGGTAAACAAAAGGACATCTGTTCACTTATGCAGGACACATACTCATGAGTGACACTGTTGGAATCAGTTGTCTTGAATAAAAAATATTTAGTGCGATCTTGGCTTTGAATGGTTCTTAGTTATAAATTTCGTTAACTGTTGTTGATGTATGTTAACAACATACTTTTGAAATAAGTACTGGTGTATAAGATATTATAAATTTTTGGAGCAATATTGACAACATGAGGACATTTTCAGTGATGCATGCTACCAAACTGGCAGTACTTTCTGACCATTGTAAAGAAATTATACAATCCAAATTTAATTAATTGTTGTTGAATGTTACTCACAACATACTTTTTAAAGAAATGTTTATCTGTAAATAAGTTCCCAAACTTGGAACTATGATTATGAAGTTCATCGTGAAAAGTGACACCTACTACCTAAACTTTTGAGTCAAGGTTAGCTGAAAAATTTTAAACATTTACAGAATCTGGCAGACTTATTCATGGAAAATAATAAATATTTTATTTGTAAGTTTTGAAACATGTAATAACTGACTGGATTACAATATTTTCTAAAGGTGGGTGTGAAGGACACCCCTCCCTCTTCGCTGTGGTGTCGGTCAGAACCACCTGAACTACGACATACCTTTCCTATTACTCCACAGTCTGCCGAAGACTTTATTTCGTTCACCTTGGATGGTGACTGCAAGCATTAAAAGGAGAATGCTGGGTTATCCTCGTTCGTTTAAACTATACCCTAACTAGGAAAGTAAATTGCCCTGATGGCCAAGTATGGCACTCTGACTCGAAAAAGTGGGAAACACACACACACACACACACACAAACTGCAGCTGCTGTTTGTACTTAAAAAGAAATATATGTCACTCGCTGACACGGCGTTGTGCTCTGCGAAGAGAGACACCAATTCTCATTGCCTGCGGTGCGAAGACAGCACAGAAATGCTGCGTCACGGATGCGGCGGCGCGGAGATTAGGCAACGCTGAGGCGGCGATAATGGAGAGAGACTAAAGCGCTGAGGCGGGTACACTGCGGCGTGGACAGGCGCCTCGCCGGTGTGAACAGCTGCACTGTCGGCAGGTGGCTGTGTGTAGACATGACACCACTCAGACTGCTGTGGCGCTGTCAGGTGGAGCAGCAGAGATTCTGCACAGTGGCTAAGCGTCGTAGGAGTCTTCGTGGACAGGTGCCCCACGTGCACGAGGCAGAGTGTAGACGCTGGGTTGTCCTCGGTCGTTTAAGCTCTACCCTAACTAGGCAACTCAATTGCTCTGATGACCAAGTATGGCTGTCGGACTAGGAAAAACGGGAAACTGATTGCTCTCTATATTACACAGAGCTTCCACATACCCATACCACAATTATACACAAATAAATAGTAATTCCAGAGTGAAGCAGAGGAAATCTGAATAACTTCATACGAAATTCTTTTGAGGTGACGATGAAGGCAAATATTTATCTATCACGGAATCTTTATTTGTGTCAATGGCTAAAATGAATTTCTACATGCACTTAGACACAAATAAATACTTTGACCGTAAGACACTTCACGGACACTCTTCATAGAAACATTATACTAATTAGTTTGGAAAGTATGGAAGATGAGTAGCTTCATGTGGTGGCAGATTCTGTAACTGTATATTTATAAACATCTTTTCATACCAAACCTAAAATTGTTGGATCATTTCTAAACACTTGAAAAGAAATTACACTATATTGTAACAAATAAGCCCTCGATCACAAATATTAAGTCAGAATGGACATGGTTTCGACACTACTATGAGTGTCGTCATCAGAATTATACTAACTGTACTAAAACATTAGGTAAATAGAACACTAATAAAATTAAAGTTTGTACTGACTCGAAAAGATGCAGTACTTAGAAGTAAATTAGGTATAAAGTACATTAATAAAATTAAAGTTTGTACTGACTCGAAATGATGCAGTACTTACAAGTACATTAGGTATATAGTACATTAATAAAATTAAAGTTTGTACTGACTCAAAAAGATGCAGTACTTACAAGTACTTTAATTTTATTAATGTACTATAAACCTAATGTTTTAGTACAGTTAGTCTAATTCTGAAGACGTCGCTCATAGTAGTGTCGAAACCAGATCAATTTTGACTTAATATTTGTGAGCGAGGGCTTTTTTGTTACAATATAATTCTGAGACTTTCACTGAACCTTAGCAGCTATTAGAAATTACACTTCTTGTTCGAGCTAGCACATTAGCAGAGTATTATTTCGTCACACGCGCATTACTTAGGAATTTCCGTAACGAAGAGCCCACCTTAGTGCTTTTAACGAGACTAATAAACGTTTAACATTACCTTGCAGTGCCATCCTAAGATTATCCTCAGTAGCACATAATATTTGTAAGAAGATTTAGTTGTTATTATCTTCAATTAAATAATTAGCAAATAATTATATTTAGTTTTCTATCAACTTTTATCACTGGAAAACGAAATCAATTCAGTACACATCCTCAAAGGAAACAAGAATAATTTCGTGTCCCAACGAATAATAACACTGTAAATGAGTTCGCATTTAGTATAATTCATATAATTATTACATAACTTAACAACTGGGGTAGGGCACGGCTCTCTCATCTAAAATATGGCTTCCCTGTATGAAGTCCAAATTACGTACAAAAATAATCTTGCATCCTCCACTCGGGTGGCGAGCTGAGTACAAGTCTTCTCCGAAATGGTACTATAAAAAGCACTTTCCATATTACCCTTTTGTGGCTCTGAACAATACCACTTCCTTCTTCGTATTAATAGCCAGTAGCACGTACCTTGAAGTTTTGCAGATCCCACAACTCCGCAAAATATATGCCATATACTTCGTAATACATCAGAGCCCACTTCTTCTTAGACAATTACATGTATTTCTTTAGCAGTTTCTTTATCACTGTCTTCTGTCATTGCCCCTTGAGGCTCTCATTGATAACTAACTCAATTAACGCCACATAGGTGCATTACATTTTCATTTCACCTGGTCTAAACTAGGACTGAAACTACAGTTACAATAAAGTTGGCAATTTAGTCGCACAGCTATATCTATGGGGATTTCCTTACTGAATATTCTTTAACATAAAAGCCGTCTCCTTACAACGAGAAATACATAAATTAGGAATATTCTTAGTAAAACCATAATTTTAACAAAAGAAACCTAACAATGAATATTTACAAACTTCACAAAAATGGTTTCTTAAGGTCTTCAGCATCGTTAGTTGCAACTTCAGCTACGGGGAGGCAGCGTATTATAGTGAAGTCCAATGCTACTGTCACTTTATAACTCTAGTTCTCGTTACACCTGCTATATGGTATATGCTCTGAAACCACCCCTCCTTACTCATGAGAGCTGATATGAGCTTAAGCGTTGCCAACTGCTAGAATGCAATCTTACAACGGAAAATTATGTGATGGGAAGTTTCTTGTTTACGGAAAAGATGAACAAATTATTATCACAATTCAGCGCCACTGAGATTGCTGTATCAAGGACGGACCGCGGCATTGTTGCAGCGGAAATTCTACAGAATGGGCCGGTGTATACGTGGACTCAAACGGGGGATGAATCGTGGGAAAGCTGTGACATTAACAGGGTGGGGAATGGACGCAGCAGCAATGATACGGTTCCACTGTAGCAGTGCTGCAGCGTGGACAGGCGTCGTCATTGACAGCTGAGACGGCTGCATAGAGGTTTGGAGACTGCATGTGTGCACGGAAGCTCTGAGGTTACGCTTTTTTCCCCTTTATTAAAACAACCATATATGTACATAAGTAGAAAAACATAATAATGAAGTGCTGGAACTGTTTCAACACGAATTGTAGACTACAATTGACTGGAGAACACATTTCAATATATTGCCATTTGTAAGCTTACTGCCAGCCGCAGTGGCCGAGCGGTTCTAGTCGCTACAATCTGGAACCGCGCGACCGCTACGGTCGCAGGTTTGAATCCTGCCTCGGGCATGGATGTGTGTCATGTCCTTAGGTTAGTTAGGTTTAAGTAGTTCTAAGTTCTAGAGGACTGATGACCTCAGCAGTTAAGTCCCATAGTGCTCAGAGCCATTTGAACCATTTGTAAGTTTACAAAATAGAACAAATATAGTAAACTGACAATAGTCTCTTCAGTCCAGACAGAGACATAGAACCAAAACGCAAACATATACAGGGTGTAACAAAAAGGTACGGCCAAACTTTCAGGAAACATTCCTCACACACAAAGAAAGAAAATATGTTATGTGGTCATGTGTCCGGAAACGCTTACTTTCCATGTTAGAGCTCATTTTATTACTTCTCATCAAATCACATTAATCATGGGACGGAAACACACAGCAACAGAACGTACCAGCGTGACTTAAAACACTTCTTTGCAGGAAATGTACAAAATGTCTTCCGTTAGCGAGGATACATGCATCCACCCTCCTTCGCAAGGAATGCATGATGCGCTGATGCAGCCCTGGAGAATGGCGTACTGCATCACAGCCGTCCACAATACGAGCACGAAAATTCTCTACATTTGGTACCGGGGCTGCGTAGACAAGAGCTTTCAAATGCCCTCATAAATGAAAGTCAAGAGGATTGAGGTCAGGAGAGCGTGGAGGCCATGGAATTGGTCCGCCTCTACCAATCCATCGGTCACCGAATCTGTTGTTGAGAAGCGTACGAACACTTCGACTGAAATGTGCAGGAGATCCATCGTGCATTAACCACATGTTGTGTCGTACTTGTAAAGGCACATGTTCTAGCAGAACAGGTAGAGTATCCGGTATGAAATCATGATAACGTGCTCCATTGAGCGTAGATGGGATAACATGGGGCCCAATCAAGACATCACCAACAACGCCTGCCGAAACGTTCACAGAAAATCTGTGTTGATGACGTGATTGCACAATTGCTTGCGGATTCTAGTCAGCCCACACATGATGAGTGTGAAAATTTCCAATTTGATCACGTTGGAATGAGGCCTCATTCGTAAAGAGAACATTTGCACTGAAATGAGGATTGACACATTGTTTAATGAACCATTCGTAGAAGTGTACCCGTGGAGGTGAATTAGTTGCTGATAGTGCCTGAACACACCGTACATGGTACGGAAACAACTGGTTCTCCCGTAGCACTCTCCATACAGTGACGTGGTCAACGTTACCTTGTTCAGCAGAAACTTCTCTGACGCTGACATTAGGGTTATCGTCAACTGCACGAAGAATTGCCTCGTCCATTACAGGTGTCCTCGTCGTTCTAGATCTTCCCCAGTCGCGAGTCATAGCCTGGAATATTTCGTGCTCCCTTAGACGCCTATTAATTGCTTCGAACGTCTTCCTGTCGGGACACCTTCGTTCTGGAAATCTGTCTCGATACAAACATACCGCTCGACGGCTATTGCCCCGTGCTAATCCATACATCAAATGGGCACCTGCCAATTCCCCAGTTGTAAACATTGCACTGACTGCAAAACCACGTTCGTGATGAACACTAACCTGTTATTGCTACGTACTGATGTGCTTGATTCTAGTACTGTTGAGCAATGACTCGCATGTCAACACAAGCACCGAAGTCAGCACTACCTTACTTCAATTGTTCCAATTGGCGGTGAATTGAGGAAGTACAGTAAATACTGACGAAATTAAAATGAGCTCTAATATGGAAATTAAGCGTTTCTGGACGCATGTCCGCATAACATCCTTTCTTTATTTGTGTGTGAGGAATGTTTCCTGAAAGTTTGGCCATACCTTTTTGTAACACCCTGTATATAATTGACTGTCTTAACTAGAATGGCAGTTCTGGTATTTGATTCATAACCGTCCAAAGTCAAA
The DNA here is from genome assembly GCF_023897955.1 of Schistocerca gregaria. Classification (NCBI taxonomy): domain Eukaryota; kingdom Metazoa; phylum Arthropoda; class Insecta; order Orthoptera; family Acrididae; genus Schistocerca; species Schistocerca gregaria. The sequence continues at coordinate 590,920,664 of NC_064924.1, read as the reverse complement.
GTCATTTGGAGCATACAACTGACAACAAGAGAGATGCACAGGAAACATGAATTAATAAAAACGTCATAAGGATGTTACTAACACCATTGAGAAGTCGGGAGCACTCCTAGGAACAGGTGTAACCCCTTACTCGTTGTGTATTTTGTTCGCTACATAGTCTTGCATGTGATTTGTGTCCTTACCGGCATCGAGAATTACCCTACACCTTGATTTATCAAAAATTATTTCTCACATGTTAGTGAACATCTGCCTGAAATTTGGGTAACGTTTCTTCTTCCAACTTGCCATTCTCATGTAAGCCTCGAAACTAATGAGATTATCTTTACTATTGTGAATGATGATATAAGTCACAACCTGTCCTAACAGCCACATCACGGTATTGTTCTTGGTAGCTGGAAAATGTTTCGTGTCCTGCGGTAGCAGGATGTCGGTGCAGTGGCTGGCTGGGCTGCTGCGGGTAATCAGGCCCAGCCTCTGCTGCATCCATTTCCAGTTAATGAGACGACCGCCACAAGTAAAGCGATGGCGTAAGGTGTCGACCAGACCACAGCGGACGCAATTATCACTGTCACATAAGCCGATTCTATACAACCTTTCATTAGTGTGTATAACATCGTTTACCACTGTATACCATGTGGTCGCCACTTCAGCAGTCGACGGTTAAACTTACGTTGTCCCAAACTGCCTTCCAATGAACACTTGGGTATTTAAGTTCAATGGGATTCCGGACTATTGGAGATGTCCATCTTTTTAATAACAGGCGCATCGTCGGTAAATGTATTTTACCTATATCAATGGGTGGGTGCATATCAGTCGGCTGTAAGGTTCGGAAGAGCCAACTGGTTACGCTGAGAGGTCCCTTGTCCAACAAATGGGTGATTCGTTTAATGTATAACGCAGCACACTTTCGGTTAATGACAGGCATGTTGAGTCCACTGGCCTGTCTGGAAGACGTCAGCGTGGTGTATTTCACTTTGAACAGATGCCCTTGCCAGATAAGTCTATTAGAGAGTTTCATCACGTGTGTGGCCTGCATCTTGGGGACTGGAAATAGTTGGGCCATATAGTACGCTTTACTGAATTTATAACTGCTGAGAAGTCGTATGCGTTGGTGAATGTTAACGGACCGCAATTGTTTTCATAGGAGGCACCTTGCAATTTACTGGTGATCTGCTTCCAATTTTTTGCATTCATTTTTAGAGGGGCATTTGTCGATAATCATCCCCAGAGTGGTGTGGGCTTCGACACGCTTCAGCCATGGCATAATAACTACTTCGAGTCCTCGAATGTTGAATAAGGTGCATTTACCGGCGTTGATGTTAGCACCGGAAGCACGACAGTACTCGTCTACCACGGTCTTGAGGGTTGATACGTCGTCGGCGTAAGCACGAACCACATAAGACGCTCCGGCGATAGGAAGGCCTGCAAGTATGTCATGAATAGAGCGTAAGAGCGGCTCGAGCGATAAAACAAATAACATCATGGAGAGAGGGCTCCCCTGCTGCACTCCTTGATGGTTTGAGTAAGCTGTCCATTTATGCTGATTCTGGTTGTAATGCCCGTGACGAAATGTTGCACGACATTAATAATCCGTTGACCAAAACCACACCGCTACGGTAGCTGTAGGAGGTACTCGTGGAGGACGCGATCAAAAGCCTTGCAAAAGTCGATAAACAGCAATGCGAGATTTACGTTAGTGACGGACGCTATGGCTATTACATCTCTATATTCCGAAAGCGGCGTCATTATAGTGCGACCAGGGAAGCATGGCTGATGGTTGTGAATAAATTGCTACATTAACGGATACAATCTTCTGTTGAGTGCTCTGGAAAAGGTTTTGTAATCAAAATTGAGTAAAGTAAAAGGTCGGAAGTTATCTAAGGATTTTTGGTGTTTGCTTTTCGGTATCAATACAATTCGTTCTTCATTTCGGCCGGCAGGTCACTCCCTCGCATAACTTCATTGAGAACATCTATAAATGCGTGTCCGATTATGGGCCAGAAACGCACATAAAATTCCCGTGGAGAACCATCAGGGCCAGGGGATTTATTCGGTGGCGAGCCAGAAATCAGTTCAACGACTTGGTCTGGAGCAAAATCGTGGTGTACGACCGCCGAGTTGCCCGCAGGCGTGACTACGGTGGGCAGAGCGCACACGATATCGCCGCCTTCATCACCATATGTATCGCATTGCGAGTACAGATCCGTGAAGTACCGGTAAACTGCAGTAAGAATTTCAGTCTGTCAAAAGAAGTGGTTCAAATGGCTCTGAGCACTATGGGACTCAACTGCTGTGGTCATTAGTCCCCTACAACTTAGAACTACTTAAACCTAACTAACCTAAGGATATCACACATTCATGCGCGAGGCAGGAATCGAACCTGCGACCGTAGCAGTCACACGGTTCCGCGCGCCTAGAACCGCGAGACCACCGCGGCCGGCTTCAGTCTGTCAGGTCAAACAGAGTCCATCATCTGTGGCCAGCTCCCTGATAAAAGCTCGCTTGCGATGGGCACGATGTTTTATGAGGTGATACAGCAATGCAAGTTTGTCCTCTTGAAGCGATTTTGCTTTTGATCTGAACTTCAGTCCTTGAAGCTGCGTTTGCTTTATGCCTAGAAGTTTCGCCTTTATTTGTTTAATGGTCGTCAGCTGTGTGTTGGTTGGTGTCGCAGTCGCATACAACTCTCGCAGTACTCTTTGGTAAAAATCAATCGTGCGTTTGACATCTTGCGCCCGTTGCCAACAATCACATTTTCCGTTTTACCACAGCATTCCACCAGGCTATCTTGCTCGGATATCTGCAGCATTGCTTGAGACAATCCGCCCATGTCGTTGAGATGACATCTTGTAGCAAGGCATTGGCGAGAATAGAAACATTTATGCTCCACGGAATCCTATGCCAATTAGTGTGCTGTTTGGTCAGATTTATCGTGACACAGAGGGCGCAGTGGTCGGAGAAACTAGCCGGAATGATATCGGCGGCCAGAATATGTTGGCAAATGTTTTCAGAGATGTACAAACGGTCTAGACGGCTACATGCGGTGGTGGTCAGGTACGTGTACTTTACCAGGGTAGGAAATTTTAGTTCCCACGCATCCTTCAGCTGCAGGTGACGCACCAGATCATGTAGTTACCTACAGTAATTAAAGTTTGGCGATTGGTCTCTCCTGTGGATCACATAGTTGAAATCACCACTAATTATCAACTGGGTTGGGTTGCGGCGTAACAAGTATATGATGTCTTGTTTGAAGAAGTTAGCTCTTTCTGATTTTAAGGTCGTTCCAGATAGAGCATAGATATTGAAAATTTGGCAAGCTATGCCTCTACCGGAGTCCAACATTTCGATATTGCTCACTGGGATGGCGTCTAGTGATAGAATGGCCGTACCTGTACCCCCGTCCGCCACGGTGTTTACGATTGTTGCAAATCGTGATACATGAAAATTCAAGATAGACACCTCCTGTAACATAACTATATCAGCTTCAGACTCATAGATAAACTACCGTAGCATTGCTAATTTTAAATCTGTCTTAACTCTATTAATGTTCAGGGATAAAAGCTTGATTCATGATCGTCTGAGACTTGTGGGTGATGGGAAGCGTAGGAAGCCCAGTCCATCTCACCGTCGGATTTCGTACCTGCATACGCAGGTTATGTACTAGTTCTTGCGCTGACTTTGCTTTTTGAATTACTTCCAGCCACGGCGTCCTTTGGTTTAACTTTATTTTGCCATCGCACAGTCGTCCGAAGTGTCATAGAAGAAGGCGGAGTCGGCGAGTCATGGCTGTAACCAGTATGTGAAAGTCCTTGCTTCGGAAAGGGTGACGGAAAGTCCGAAGACGCGGCTTCAGTAGGCTCACTGTGTTTGTTTGGAGCCGCACTGGATGTTTGTATACAGCAGTCCGGGTCCTCGTGTTGGTTTGAAGCAGTTTCGAGGTGGCGGCTGTTTATGTTATGCTCTACGCCGCGTGCTTCATCCTCTGTGTTTACGAGTTGCAGTTGACTGACTGCCGCCTCTTGTGTGTTGGCCACCTGTGCCGAGTCGACAAGCGGCATCGGAACGGATTGCTGTAAACACTCGACTGCCCTCGTATTGTCAGTTTCTGCTTCGGGCGGTTGAATGGGAATTTGGCGGGTCGTAACAGAGCCATCCGACACATGCGTGTCCTGTGTGGAGGCCCGTGGCTCCGCTTCATCGGTTTGATTTTTTACTACCTGGTCGCCGGAACCACTACCATCACTAGTACGTCGTCGTTTACTACCGATAGATAATGCAACACCGGCGGCTAATGGGTGACTGGCCACGGGTTTTTGTGGCAAGGGTGGGAAGGTGCCGTTACCGAGATAGTTGTCCTCTGACAGAGATGAACTTGGTTGGGAGTCAGTCACAGAAGGCGTCTGATTTTGAGTTAGGACATCAGCCAATGTTAATCTCTGTCGTTGTTGCAGATTGTTAAGAAGTACGACAACTCGCCGTGGGCAATCCTCTCGTAAATGGCAACTTGTGTTACAGTTAAATTATGTGCCTACTTGTCCCTCGTAAATGACCTGAGACTTATAACCACAAACCATTATATAGGATGGGATATTAACTTTAACGGCCATGTCAGCTGAGCGAATCCCACTATAACATTGGAGTTTGTGACTGCTCGACCATTTTTCGTTTCTAATGTGTCGGATGTCACCGTACTTAGCGAGGACATCTCTAAGAAAACAATTCTCAACCTCAGATGGCAAATTGAACACTCGCACTTGTTTATACTGAATGTCAGCGTTAGTTATTGAAACTGCACTCGTCCGCAGCTTGTGGTCGTGCGGCAGCGTTCTCGCTTCCCACGCGCGGGTTCCACGGTTCGATTCCCAGCAGGGTCAGGTATTTTCTCTCCCTCGTGATGACTGGGTGTTGCGTGATGTCCTTAGGATAGTTAGGTTTAAGTAGTTCTAAGTTCTAGGGGACTGATGACCATAGATGTTATGTCCCATAGTGCTCAGAGCCATTTGAACCATTTTTTTTGAAACTGTACTCACCGACTGATCACGATGTCGGAACTCTGCTTTCCCACCAGTATTCACTAAAATTTTCTCCAGTTAAAAACTGCACAAAGAAAGAGTATTCCGCCATCATAATATGCTGTGTGGACCTGATCGGATGTGATGCCAATAATATCTACTATCCATTCATGGATTTCTAGACTAGTTTTCAGTTACATACACTCCTGGAAATTGAAATAAGAACACCGTGAATTCATTGTTCCAGGAAGGGGAAACTTTATTGACACATTCCTGGAGTCAGATACATCACTTGATCACACTGACAGAACCACAGGCACATAGCACAGGCAACAGAGCATGCACAATGTCGGCACTAGTACAGTGTATATCCACCTTTCGCAGCAATGCAGGCTGCTATTCTCCCATGGAGACGATCGAAGAGATGCTGGATGTAGTCCTGTGGAACGGCTTGCCATGACATTTCCACCTGGCGCCTCAGTTGGACCAGCGTTCGTGCTGGACGTGCAGACCGCGTGAGATGACGCTTCATCCAGTCCCAAACGTGCTCAATGGGGGACAGATCCGGAGATCTTGCTGGCCAGGGTAGTTGACTTACACCTTCTAGAGCACGTTGGGTGGCACGGGACACATGCGGACGTGCCTTGTCCTGTTGGAACAGCAAGTTCCCTTGCCGGTCTAGGAATGGTAGAACGATGGGATCGATGACGGTTTGGATGTACCGTGCACTATTCAGTGTCCCCTCGACGATCACCAGAGGTGAACGGCCAGTGTAGGTGATTGCTCCCCACACCATGATGCCGGGTGTTGGCCCTGTGTGCCTTGGCCGAATGCAGTCCTGATTGTGGCGCTCACCTGCACGGCGCCAAACGCGCATACGACTATCATTGGCACCAAGGCAGAAGCGACTCTCATCGCTGAAGACGACACGTCTCCATTCGTCCCTCCATTCACGCCTGTCGCGACACCACTGGAGGCGGGCTGCACGATGTTGGGGCGTGAGCGGAAGACGGCCTAACGGTGTGCGGGACCGTAGCCCAGCTTCATGGAGACGGTTGCGAATGGTCCTTGCCGATACCCCAGGAGCAACAGTGTCCCTAATTTGCTGGGAAGTAGCAGTGCAGTCCCCTACGGCACTGCGTAGGATCCTACGGTCTTGGCGTGCATCCGTGCGTCGCTGCGGTCCGGTCCCAGGTCGACGGGCACGTGCACCTTCCGCCGAACACTGGCGACAACATCGATGTACTGTGGAGACCTCACGCCCCACGTGTTGAGCAATTCGGCGGTACGTCCACCCGGCCTCCCGCATGCCCACTATACGTTCTCGGTCAAAGTCCGTCAACTGCACATACGGTTGACGTCCACGCTGTCGCGGCATGCTACCAGTGTTAAAGACTGCGATGGAGCTCCGTATGCCACGGCAAACTGGCTGACACTGACGGCGGCGGTGCACAAATGCTGCGCAGCTAGCGCCATTCGACGGCCAACACCGCGGTTCCTGGTGTGTCCGCTGTGCCGTGCATGTGATCATTGCTTGTACAGCCCTCTCGCAGTGTCCGGAGCAAGTATGGTGGGTCTGACACACCGGTGTCAATGTGTTCTTTTTTCCATTTCCAGTAGTGTATATCTGGGTAATTGTTTGTTCTGTGTATTCTTTTGACACTAATAATTCCCAGTTCAATAACTGGGGAGTCAGTAACCTAGGGGATTATAAATTTCTGCATCCCCTTGTTTTTAGATCGTAAGAAGGTACACACGAATCATTGTGAGGGTAGTGAATATGGAAGTACGGAAATATTATAAGATCATGTCTTCTATAAGCAAGGCAGGAAAATAAAACCAGGTTATCTACTTGCTGCCTGTTATCAGAGATCTGTTGCAAAAAGTCGAAAAGGTGTAATTTCCCAATTATCAACTTTTCGTGCTCCACTAAAATGCGACCATGATATGAAATGGATGTAATAAGAGACATTATACTACACATATGTGGACATAACATTTCCAGTGAAAGCTAGAAACAGTCGAGAAGCTCTCACTTTTAACAGTCTTTTAATTGGCTCGTAGAGACGAAATAAAGCATTTCAATGCTAGCATACACATTATTAGCATCAGTAAAGTAACTATACAACGGCCTACATATATGAAGATGTTCTGGCGTAGCCATGAACACCGGGAAGAAGAGGTGGAAGACAAGAGCAGAGATGGCTATGAAGAAACGGCGGGCAATGATGCGCGGAATCGTACCGCGTCGCACCAAGTTCTAATAGTTCAAATGGGACTGAGCACTATGGGACTTAACATCTCAGGTCATGAGTCCCCTAGACTTAGAACTACTTAAACCTTACTAACCTAAGGACATCACACACATCGATGTCCGAGGCAGGATTCGAACCTGCGACCGTAGCAGCAGCTCGGTTCCGGAATGCAACACCTAGAACCGCTCGGCCATAGCGGCCGACTGTCTCGACAGGCGCGCCCCCTACAACAGCTGCATATAAACGCAGCTCCTGCTAGCCTCGGCCACACAAGATCAGCCCGAGTCTGCAACATGATTACTGCTACGCTGCCATTATCAAGTGTTTCGTTGACTTTGTGTACACCAAGAACTGTTCTTTTTTTATGTCGCCTCTCGCTAGCGACATTTGCCGTAAAGAAATTTAAGTATTGCCAGTTTGATTTCTGGAAATAAAACTACTAATGTTACTTGTTCGAAATTGAAGTATAGCATTGCCAGAACGCTGCATCCCGGAGGCACCCCGTTAGCGACTAGTGGGCAAGACGCCACAACTGGTGACGAGTCTTATCGTCGAACTATGTGCCGACAGCCGCGGCCATATTTCTGCACGCGCCTTCATTCTCTCTGGTCTTTGCTTGCAGGGTCTCTGGCTTTGCATAAACCGCCTCTTGTCGTTTTTGCTAATCTGTGTTTCCAGGTGGGCGTGGCAGAATATTTCTTTGATTTAGGCAAAATTTTTGACTTGTACCTTTTTTGCATTTGTGTCTTCCAATACGGCCACCCATCCTGTCCCGCCCTTGCCACACAGCTGATGCAGATGTTTCACTTAGACTACCCACATTTCTACACTTCTCAACACGGCGCAGCAGCTGGTCGCCAACTCTGCACGCCCGACAAACCAGCTCCACCCACTACAACTACTAAACCAGCCTTTCGCAAATTTTGTGAACAGGACGAGGAATCGCTCGCGTGGCTCTCTCAATTTGAGGCACACGTCTTCGCCCATAACATACCTCGTACTGTGAAACTTCTCTATTATCAACGGCAGGCAGTGCTCTTTTTCGCCTCATTCAAAAATTTTCCAAACGCTACTCAGAGTGAACTGTCTTATGAAACGGTAATCTCTTGGCTAACTACCTATTGTGACCAAAAAGTGGATGTGGTAGCAGGTAGGTAACAATTGTTCAATTGCAATAAATGGTCAGATAAAACCGTATCGCGATTGGGTCACAGATTTTCAGGGTCTGACAAGAAAATGCTAATTTAAATGTGCTTGCGATTCTTTATATTCAGATGTACTGTTGCGTGACGCGATCGTGTAAAACGTGCCTCATTTCAAACTCAGGGAACAGATTTTAAAACAGTCCGACTCATCATTTCAGCAGGTAGTTCAAATGCTGTTCCAGTACGATACCAGTGCCATGTTGGCTCATACATTTGAGCAGCCAGCTGTTCTTCGAGTTGAATCCCTTAATTGTGATCGCCCGATTCCGCACCGGCGGTATGCGCTGGCCGAGCCGCGTAAACAGCGCCTGTCCAAGCCGCGAAAGCAGTTTGCTAAACAGGCGGCTATTCAGGAGAACAGAATTCAGTATTGCCCTTGTTGTTATACACGGCACAAACGCCCCTCCCTACAAGCTCCGTCTTACGCTTGTGGTAGGAAAGGACGTGTGCAATCCGTATGTTTGCAGCAGAACAAACTTCAGAATTCAGCCCACTCACAAAACTCGTGTGACAAGGCCAATGTTATTAATGCAGTATGTTCAAAGCTTGCAACTAGCAAGCGTGCGTTTTCGTCAGTGGTACGTAGGTCAAACACACTTTTTGTTCATTTACTTATTTGTGGGAAACGTGTGAATTTCAGTTGGACATGGGTGCTTCTGTCACACTGCTAAATCGTCGCTCCCCACGCCTGTCTAAAACCGGAACGCAACTGGCGGCTTATAATGGACGAGACATTCCCGTTCTCGGAATATGTACTTTGGCTGCCTTTTACCTCTCGCTTACGTGAGCAGTGTTTTCTACAGTGCTACAGTCACGCGAGCGTGAGGACATATTTGGACTTGACTCTTCCGACTTTTTTGGCTTTAACATTCTGGAAAATGTGTTGCCGGTGGCTGCATTCAGTCTCAAAGACAGTGTAGCGAGCTTGCTGAAATAATTCCCAGAAGTGGTTTCTGAAGGTTCAGGCAAGGCAAACCATTTTTTTTGTGCATATTACGCTGAAAGAAAATGCTCAGCTAAAGTTTCGTCGGGACAAAACTGTTCTGATTGCATTATGGGGCAAAGTCGCTAATGAACATCAGGAATTACTAGATAGCGGAGTTATTGCGCCCATATCAGCTAGTCAATGGGCAAGTCTACTGGTTTTTCTCCCCAAACCTTCAGGTCGCATTCGCCTCTCGGTTTAAGTCTAGAGACAATGCACTGGCGGTCATTGATTCTTATCAATTGCCACACTCAGAAGATCTTATGGACAAATTATGCACTAGATGCTACTTTTCTAAAACTGATAAGCGCGACGCATATCTTCAAATACCCCTCGATGAGGGATCTCAAAATGTATGGGTAGAAAGTACTCATTTGCATTTGTTTAAATATTTGCGTTTTCGTTTTGGTAGTTCTTCAGCAAGCACCATTTTCCAATGGTATATGGAACAGCTGACTGCACAAGCGCCAAACTGTTCAACTGTTTGGACGATATTATAGTAACAGGTCTTACACCTGAAGAACATATTGCAAATTTACGTGCGTTGATTCGTGTGTTGTCTGAGGCAGGTATAAAGTGTAGACGGGACAAGTGCGATTTTTTTATAACCTGAGTGGCAGTATCTTCGTCAAGTCATAAACAGTCACTGTATTCACCCTCTTTAGTCGCGTTTTTTAGCCACATGTGACTTCCTGGTTCCTCGCAATGTTGCACAATTGCAGTCGGTTTTAGGGAAAATGAACTATGATATTCGGTTCTTATCAAAAGCTGCGCGAATAGCGGCTCCATTGCATCGCTTGCGTCGCAAGAATGTCCTCTTTGTCTTGACAGATGAGTGCCACCAAGCTTTTCAAAAACTTAAAGATGCATGTCTCAGTACTCGTTGCTTAGTTCACTTTGATCCTGAAAAACCAGTTGTACTGCAAGTTGACGCTTCCTCTTACTGTATCAGTTCAGTGTTTTCGCACAGAGCTGGTGATAAAGGCAGACCTATTGCTTTCACATCAAAACTGTTATCAAAATCTCAGTGCAACGATTCACAAATTGAAAAAGAGGCATTGGCTATTGTGTATGGTGTCACCGAATTCAACCACTGTTTGTGTGGCAGAAAATTCTACTTACGGATCACAAGCATTTGCAGTCTTTGTTGCATCCGATGAAACCGGTTCCTGTACGAACGGCTCAAAAATTGCAAAGATGGGCTTTGTTGATGACTGATTCCAGTACGAGATTTTGTGTCGTTCTACAGCTCAACATGGTAACGCGGACTCTCTTTCATGCGTTGCGATTGGCCCTGACACAGACTTCGAAGCTTCTGCTTCATCTTGGTGTCACATTGATGCTCACGATTCTGAATTGCTTCAGTCTTTTCCGCTGAACTATCGGAATTTTTGTGCTGGCCACGGAAGCTGACCCAGATTTGAAAATATTACTCGATTATATTCGCACATCTTGGTCAAACTCCTTGAATAGCATAAATTATTCTGTAGTGGGCCCATACTTTGCACGGAAGCATAGTCTCGCTGTACAGAAAGGTGTGATTCCTGTTCAAAATGACAATGGATTGTCACATGTATTCATCCCAAAAGTTATACCAGAGGAAGTCTTACAGTTACTTCACCAAGAACACAAGGGGATTGTTCGTACGAAACAGGTAGCACATTGATACTGTACTTCACATGGCATGGACGCCCAAATACAGCAGATGTCACAATGTCACGCATGTGCGAAAAATCAGTCTGCTCAGCCACAAAAGTTCTCTCCGTGGCCTAAGTCGCAAGCGCCATGGCAACGTGTTGACATAGATTTTGCGGAACCTTTTTGAAAAACTCGCTTGTTACACTACTGGCCATTTAAATTGGTACACCAAGAAGTAAAGCAGATGATAAACGGGTATTCATTGGACATATATATTATACTAGAAATGACATGTGATTAGATTTGCACGTAATTTGGGTGTAAAGATCTTGAGAAATCAGTACCCAAAACAACCACCTCCGGCCGTAATAACAGCCTTGAACACTTGGGCATTGAGTCAAACAGAGCTTGGATAGCGTGTACAGGTACAGCTGCCCAAGCAGCTTCCACACGATACTACAGTTCTTCAAGAGTAGTGACTGGCATATTGAGACGAGCCAGTTGCTCGGCCACCATTGACCAGACGTTTTCAGTTGGTGAGAGATCTGTAGAATGTGCTGGCCAGGGCAGCAGTCGAACATTTTCTGTATCCAGAAAGGCCGTATAGGACCTGCACCATGCGGTCGTGCATTATCCTGCTGAAATGTAGGGTTTCACAGGGATCGAATGAAGGGTAGAGCCATGGGTCGTAACACATCTGAAACGTAACGACCACTGTTCAAAGTGCCGTTGAAACGTCCCCTTTGAAAAATTTTACAAGACTGTGCTTAACCTGACACACAATTGTTTTTAGCGCAACGCAATCGCACTTTCAGTAATCCCTACAAGAGAATGGCCCTGACTAACGTTAACCTATATGTTTCACAAATCACTTACCTCACAAAAATCTTCGTTACTCGAACTACTGCAATACAGCGAGCGCCACTACTGCCAGCTAACTAAAAGATTCAAACTACGGAAGTCACTAACCACTGATAGGCACAGTTAGCAAATGAAAGATTTTAATAGAGAACAAACAATGTATTTACCTTTATAGTCATAATATATATATCAGTTCACGACACCAGTTCTTAAAAATTTCAAAACTCCGCCATCTCTCTCCCCACGTCCACCACCACTGGTGGCTCACCTCCAACTGCGCAACGCTACGCGCTCTTAGCATCCAGCTGCCGCTGCCCGACACTACAATGGCAGACAACAATGCAAACTAGCCACAGACTGCACACAGCACAGCCAGTGATTTCTCATAAGAAACGTAAACATCCTACTTACACCGTCAATGCGAACAAAAGGTGACCGAGACGTGTAACCAATGGCACCCCATACCATCACGGCGGGTGATACGACAGTATGGCAGTGACGAATACACTCTTTCAATATGCGTGCATCGCGATGTCGCCAAACACGGATTGCCGACCGAAGTGGCCGAGTGGTTCTAGGCGCTGCAATCTGGAACCACGCGTACGCTACTGCCTCACGTTCGAATCCTGCCTCGGGCATGGATATGTGTGGTGTCCTTAGGTTAGTTAGGATTAAGTAGTTCTAAGTTCTAGGGGACTGATGATATTAGAAGTTAAGTCCCATAGTGCTCAGAGCCATTTGAACAATTTTTTAACCAAAAATGGATGCGACCATCATGAAGCTGTAAACGGTACCTTGGTCCATTCGAAAAAATGACATTTTGCCATTCGTGCACCCAGGTTAGTCATTGAGTACACTATTGCAGACTCTCCTGTCTGTGATGCAGCGTCAAGGGTAACCGCAGCCATGGTCTCCGAGCTGATAGTCCATGCTGCAGCAAACGTCGTCGAACTGTTCGTACATATCGTTGTTGTCTTGCAAGCGTTCCCATCTGTCGACGCAGGGATCGATACGTGGCTGCACGATCCGTTACAGCCATGCTGGTAAGATGCCTGTCACCTCGACTGCTATTGATACGAGGCCTTTGGGATCCAACACGGCGTTCCGTATTACCCTCCTGAACCCACCGATTCCCTATTCTGCTAACACTCATTGGAACTGGACTAACGTGAGCAGCAATGTCGCGATACGATAAACCGCAATCGCGTTAGGTTACAATCCTACCTTTATCAAAGTTGGAAACGTGATGGTACGGAATTTTCCTCCTTACACGTGGCATCACAACAACATTTCACCAGGTAACGCCGGTTAACTGCTGTTTGTGTATGAGAAATGGGTTGAAACTTTCCTCATGTCAGCACGTTTTAGGTGTCGCCACCGCCGCCAACCTTGTGTGAATGCTGTGAAAAGCTAATAATCTGCATACCACAGCATCTTCTTCCTGTCTGTTAAATTTCGCGTCTGTAGCACCTCATCTTCATTGTGTAACAATTTTAATGGCTAGTGGTGACTGTGGTTGACTGATATAGCAGGTTCCCGTTTGCTATTGAACTCGACTACGTCACGTAGCACAATTCAAGTGCTGTCCTGGATTGTTTGCCTAGAAGGGTTACCTGAAGTAATAGTGTCTGACAACGGACCTCATTTCACGTCACATGCATTTCAAACACTCTATGAACTCAATCGCGTACTGCATCTAACTAGTGCACCGTTCCATCCACAGTCAAACGGCTGAGGGAACGTTTTGTCAGAACATTCAGGCAGAAGATGGCTAAACCTCACCCCGCACTCACTTGGGATCAGGTCTTGCAACTGGTTCTCGTCTCGTATCGTTTGCACCCACCAGATAGACCATCGTAGGCGTACTTGCTTTACGGCAGCCGCCATCGCACAGTGCTCCACCTGCCCCACCCATCTCCGCATCCGGCGACGCAGAAAGGCCCCAAGTATCGCTCCGCGCCACGTGATATTGTCTTTTACTGGGTTTTTAGCGGCAGCAGACGGTTGGAGCGAGGTGAGATCTTCCGTCGACTAGACGCTTGCATGTATCTTGGTTCCGGTCCGGTTGCAGAAAACGGCCGTCGAAACCTACTTAGCCTCTGTCACGTACAGGATGTTCTTTCAGTCTGTCTTCCACCAGATTCTCTGGTCCAGAGGACAGCCGGGTCGCAGCAGCCGCCGGAGGGAGCTATCACGACACGGCGGGGCGACCAGATGGAGACGCAGCCTTCGCCTCCTCCGCCTCCCCTCGTCCTACCAATGGAGCTGGACCTGCCCACTACACAGCTGTCGCCGCCTTCCTCATCTGGTTCATACTAGCAGGAGGTCAATGCGTACCCTTGTCGCCATTTTTCGGGGGACGTTCTGCCAGAGCGCACGCCGGATGGCGTGGTACTGCCGGAAGCCGGTCGTCCCCTGCAGCCACAGCTTCCGGTCCATCAGAACGTCCATCCTCCTGCATCTCCCGCCTTTGTCGCATTCCATACACCACGATGCTTCTTCGCTTTTGAGGGAGGGGGGAGGGAGAAATGTCCTCGCGTAAACACAAACGCCGTAACGAAGAGGCGGAACGCAAGACCAGAGACGGCGGTTGAGAAACGGCGGCCAATGGTGCGCGGAAGCGGACCGCGTCGCGCCACGCCAACACCGACTCAAAGGAAGGCCTCGGCGCTTGTTCGTGACGTCACGTCAGCTAGGCAACGCGAACTCCAGGTCTGTTGCACGCAGAAACGACTGAGCGTGCTTATCATTATAAATCTCTTGTTTTTGGACAAAATTTTTGGTATTGTTTTGTATTCTGCAGTTTTATTTAGATGAAAAGTTCTCTTATTATCGTAAAGCTACAAATGAAGATCATAGTTCTGTATTACTGCATCCTATCGATACAAACGTAGATCAATATGAGAAGAAGCTTTGCCCCTCTTCAATCTTCGGAAATTTTACATTCAAGTAACTATATTTACTTAATACATTTTGTTATCAAAACTTAACCCAACCCCCTTAGAATGAATTCCTTACTTTTATTTATTTTTTTTTTCGTTTGCGTCGTTACAGGAAATGTGAAGTTATTTACAAGTGTAAATCCAACTGTTGCCAGTCATTAGATTACAAAAGCTTTCAACGAAAGGAATTCTAAACAGGAAACAAAACAGCTTCATACATCGAAAATACTGCTGAGCTAAGACTTTTTTAAATACGCACATTAGAAAAGATAAATATTCCTCTCTTGCAACTGAAAGGAGAGAGTTAATAAGAAGAAAATGTATTTGATAAAACAAGTACCTGTCTCTTGCCTCTTCTTCTGTCCCCCATCCCCTCCCCCAACGTGTACAATCGCAAACTATTTCATTAAAATTCGGTGGTCCTCACCCCATAGTCAACCAAGATACCTAAAGAAGAGCACCAATATGTTCACAGTTTTTTGTAAAAGCAACCCAGTACAAACATAACTTCCTCAGATTTACGAATAAGGTAAAGAAGCACTAATTCTGTTCGTACTAGACCATGAACAGGTGTAAATTTAAGTTCAGGAGTACACTATTTGTTAAGAAGTGTAATGAATTGCACAATTAATTGATTGTAGGAATCTCTCAGAACAACGTGTGTTGGTCAACTACCATCAATAGTTTCACATTTTCCTGTGTCAGAGAGACACCACCATTATGAGTGTAATAAAAATAGTCCCAGGTGCTAACACTTCATACATATTTAAATTTTTGATGTACAACTCCTTCATTAATAAGAAAGACTATATTTGAGACCCACTATGCATGTAACACATTTTCAGATCTGTCAGTGATAATAAGACTGTAGAATGTACACTGACTGTGCAACAAACCAAAAGTTAACTGACATTCAAGAACAACATTATATGTTTTGCTAAGTAGTGTGATGAATTATGGATTTCACTGGTTGCACAAGTCACTCAGCACAAAATGTGTTGCTCAATTATCAACTCAAGTCTCATGTTTTCTTGTTAAGAGGAGAAACACACCACCGTTAGGAAAGTAATGGAAAAGAAAACAATCGTATGTGATAACAATCCAGAACATACACAATAAAAATTAAATTTTCACACTATGCAATGTAATGAAGAAACTTTATAAGCCGACACAGTGTTAAGAAATAAAATACATATCTCTGTTTCAGTCTTTCTTCCGTCTGGCGCAATGTGTACAGAGACAAGAAATTTCATTTCATTAACTTCCAAGGTTCCAAATACCATAGATGAACAAAAAAACCTTCAGATGAGCCCAATTGTGGCCATAGTGTGTTGAAGAAGAAACACAGTCCTTATAAAATGTAATAATAATGTATAAACAACAACAGCTCTGTTGGTGTTGGACTATGAAATTTAAGCATGGCAAATTATTCTTTGACAAAGGATTTAATGAAATGCATACTGTACTGCTTGTGTAAGTCACTTGAACTGTATGTGTTCAAAACTTATGGTGTAGTACAGCATAAATTTCATTTTCTTGTCAGGGAGGACCACGATCATTAATGTAAAACAGAAGCAAAAATTTGTTTGTTGTAGTACTTCAAATAAATTTCAGCTTTTGACTACCATTCTTTTACCAATATTTAACACAATCTCGTATCCATGTATGACATTTTCAGTGTCCTGAGTGGTAAGAGTTTAGAAAAAAATTAAAGCAGTTTCCTTTTGTTTTAATAATAATAACACAATTACAATTACATTCATATATTTCTGGGCTTGAAGTCTGTACTTTCCTCTTCTTTTTAGCATTACAACAATCATTAAATTTCTTCACATAATCATTGAGGAGAATATTTGTAGAAAGAAGTAACAGCTCACTTAGTACTCTATCTTCAGAATGTCCTTTTTTACAAGTGAATTGTGGTAGGAAGAAACCTAATGTGTTTACCCTGTTAGTTGTCAAATTAATTACAAGCTCTCTCTGACTATTTTGTCTCAGGAATGCCATCTCCATGCTACTTTCAATTAGCTTCTGTACTGTTACGTAGCTGTACATCACAGCATTCACCATATTCAAGTATGGGTACAGCAGGCTTCCCCTGTCCATAGCTGCTATTAAACTATTATTACAAGCACTGTCTTCAGGCAATGCACCCCTGTCCAAAACCATGACCAAAGCACAAAATTCATACTTAAGTCCCTTTAGAGCAATCCGAGTACAGTATCAAAATAAATATGTAAGAAGAGGAAGCAGTTTCTCCACCTCCTTTACATCTGTAGGGGAATATTCAATGTTGAATTGTGCCACTAACAGTAGATATAGATGATCCAGTAATGGTTTAGAGATCAATTGGAAGTGTAGAGAGATTTTTTCCATCAGTATGTGTAAGAGAAATAGTTACATTCCCAAAGAAACTGGATTGCAATGGAAGAAGATGTTGAAATCTTACATTCAGTTTCAAAGACTTGTGTCAATGATGCTAAGTATGGTGAACCTGCATATGTTCTGTAATTGCCAAATCTTGTCGCATGAGCATCTGTCTGTATTTTACCTGGCAAAAAGTACTTGAAGCCAAGTTCATTAATACAGTATTTGGCCATTTCAATTAGGGCATGAGTGGTGTTTGATAGGGCCAAGTGGGTGTCTCGTGTAAGGCAGTTGTACTTTAACCCCATCTAGTCCCAAACATCTAGCCAGTTCAAAAACTTATTCAGAAACAAGAAATTATCCTCGTTTCCTGTCACAGTCAGTGGATGCTTAAGTGAATTTTTAAAACGTTTACCTTTGTATTTTGTTTGTACATTCGCCACTGACCACCAATATTCAATTAAAGTAATAAAATCTGCAGTACTCTGATATACATACAGGTTATGTTCCTCACCTAAAGTGAGAAGCCCCTGTACAACATATGGATTGAAAACGTTTAAAGCATTTTTTACATTCTTCCTTTCAAAATTTGATCGACAGAGAGATTTCATTCATAAGTCATACTCTACTCAATAACTGTCTTACTTTCCAATGCATGGAGTTTCATCAGAGTACAAGCAGCTTTTAATGTCAAGGGTTTTTCCATGTTTACAAAATTTGGATATATGAGGACCTGCTGCATTTCAACACATGCACACTATCAATGATAAAATATAATTGTGAATGAAGATCTGAAGGATGGGGATAAACCACACTCTTTTTTGGTGGTGTTGAGAAGTATGCCATACATGTTCTGTTTATGGAATTGTTATCAGTCACAACACAAATCATTTTAAAATCAATACTGTGCATGCCTGTTACAACATTTTTAACACATGTAAAAACATCACACTTCTTTAAATGAAGAGAAAAGGCTCTGGATTATAAAAAACGTATACAGAGCTACACTCCTGGAAATTGAAATAAGAACACCGTGAATTCATTGTCCCAGGAAGGGGAAACTTTATTGACACATTCCTGTGGTCAGATACATCACATGATCACACTGACAGAACCACAGGCACATAGACACAGGCAACAGAGCATGCACAATGTCGGCAATAGTACAGTGTATATCCACCTTTCACAACAATGCAGGCTGCTATTCTCCCACGGAGACGATCGTAGAGATGCTGGATGTAGTCCTGTGGAACGGCTTGCCATGCCATTTCCACCTGGCGCCTCAGTTGGACCAGCGTTCGTGCTGGACGTGCAGACCGTGTGAGACGACGCTTCATCCAGTCCCAAACATGCTCAATGGGGGACAGATCCGGAGATCTTGCTGGCCAGGATAGTTAACTTACACCTTCAAGAGCACGTTGGGTGGCACGGGATACATGCGGACGTGCATTGTCCTGTTGGAACAGCAAGTTCCCTTGCCGGCCTAGGAATGGTAGAACGATGGGTTCGATGACGGTTTGGATGTACCGTGCACTATTCAGTGTCCCCTCGACGATCGCCAGAGTTGTACGGCCAGTGTAGGAGATCGCTCCCCACACCATGATGCCGGGTGTTGGCCCTGTGTGCCTCGGTCGTATGCAGTCCTGATTGTGGCGCTCACCTGCACGGCGCCAAACACGCATACGACCATCATTGGCACCAAGGCAGAAGCGACTCCCATCGCTGAAGACGACACGTCTCCATTCGTCCCTCCATTCACGCCTGTCGCGACACCACTGGAGGCGGGCTGCACGATGTTGGGGCGTGAGCGGAAGACGGCCTAACGGTGTGCGGGACCGTAGCCCAGCTTCATGGAGACGGTTGCGAATGGTCCTCGCCGATACCCCAGGAGCAACAGTGTCCCTAATTTGCTGGGAAGTGGCGGTGCGGTCCCCTACGGCACTGCGTAGGATCCTACGGTGTTGGCGTGCATCCGTGCGTCGCTGCGGTCCGGTCCCAGGTCGACGGGCACGTGCACCTTCCGCCGAACACTGGCGACAACATCGATGTACTGTGGAGACCTCACGCCCCACGTGTTGAGCAATTCGGCGGTACGTCCACCCGGCCTCCCGCATGCCCACTATACGTTCTCGGTCAAAGTCCGTCAACTGCACATACGGTTGACGTCCACGCTGTCGCGGCATGCTACCAGTGTTAAAGACTGCGATGGAGCTCCGTATGCCACGGCAAACTGGCTGACACTGACGGCGGCGGTGCACAAATGCTGCGCAGCTAGCGCCATTCGACGGCCAACACCGCGGTTCCTGGTGTGTCCGCTGTGCCGTGCATGTGATCATTGCTTGTACAGCCCTCTCGCAGTGTCCGGAGCAAGTATGGTGGGTCTGACACACCGGTGTCAATGTGTTCTTTTTTCCATTTCCAGGAGTGTAGCTGCAGTGGCACCATTGAATGCAGTCCCTAAAATATTGCCTCCCTTATAGCCCAAGTACGGTTTGATGTGCACCTCATCTATCGTTAATGACACAACATGGTCCTCTGTCTTTAAGTAACTAAACTTCTGTTTAACATAAGCAAGAAAATTATCTTCCGCCTGTTCCTTCTGAGGGCTTGCACCAAACTTTAAACATATCTTCTGAAGTGTACGAGAATGTGGCACAAACATGTAAGGAGACTTTCTCATAATCTATAAGCATCTGGGGAAACTGAAAATGATATGGCACAGAAATCAATAAATTCAGAATACCTCAACTGTTCTTGGGCTACAGTCAACAGCCTAACATGTTCCATTAGAAATTCTATTTTTCTCTCTTTTCCTTCTGTAACTTTAGTAATGTTTTGCAACACATCACATATTATATTAATGTCGTACTGTGTGCTTTGAACATTGACACTTGTGGCCGGAAGTAGTTCCAAAATATCGTTTACTTCACCAATATCCTGAATCTTTTTCAGGAAAATGTGACTCTGTAGAGTTTTTAAGACTGTTTGTTCTTTAAAAACATTTATCTCTAAATCACAAGTTATACAAGCGGATACTGGTAAAAATGGCAGAAAATTTGAAGTGTCAATAGAAACACATAATACACATTCCTTTTTCTTCAACACACTTCAACGTTCACTAAATGTTTCACGTTCCAAACAGTCCATAAAATCGCTAAATGTTGTCAATATTCTCCTTTCCTCAAACATTTTATATGTACACAAGGATTCAGATATTGCAGTAGATAGAGCGCTATTGTCCATTCTTATTCTTCTTCCTTCTGGGTGTTCTCGTTTGTTCTGTATCACTGTCAAGTATTAAGGACAGTTTGGAGAAACTGATGGCACAGATTGAGCTCTAAATCAGGGTGTGTAGAGTGGAGTCACTATTTTCCGTCCAGTTCTCTCATCAAAGCCCTCTGTTTGTTTCAGAACATCCTCGTTTGGAAAATGTAGTTTTCATACCTGAAAAAATTACGAAAATAATGACTGAAGTGGAACACTAATTCTATTGTGTTAGAGCTCATACTTCGAATATACACATCGTACTATTATTTTCAATGGAAATCTTTGCTAAAACCCTGAATTTTCACCACACAGTTAACTGTATGATTTTTACTCTGAAAAGCAGTCTTTGCCTCCATGCAGGTCAAATAAATCGTGGCTTCGAGTAAATAAAAAATAATGTAGAAAACGCCATTTCGTCTCTTCAAGTGTGAATACTAGTTACTGTACGGACTGGTTAAAATTCGTTTACTACGTAAGACTGAAGACACAAAACCAGTAGTGGTACCTGGGTACAACATCGCACAGGTCTTCAAAAGGTATAAACAATTAATATAAACTATAAAAACTGAAAACATGGAACACTATCGGATTTACTTACTTTGGAATATTTGGTTGGTGAAAATGCGTCCCTGTGAATGGCGGCAGTGCAATTACGACTAAGGTTTTCGTCTTCAGGAAACGAAAAGACATGAACCTTAGGTCAATTTGGATAATTCCTGTTACAGCGAGGAACACAACACTTGTACAACATGGTGAAAGCTCTCATTATAACTGTTGTCGTCGAAAAAATACAATAAGTAACACAAAAGCATAAAAGAAACGGCACTGTACAACCAACACCCACGATCGTACGCCATGTGGCTTGCCTAGCCGTTCTGACGTCACTTACGACAAGATGACGTAGCGCCAGGGCCTTCCTTTGAGTCGGTCTTCGCCTGGCGCGCCCCCTACAACAGCTGCATATAAACGCTGCTTTTGCTAGGCTCGCCCGCACAATATCGGCCCGTGTCTCCAACGTGATAAGTTCTAGGCTATCTCTATCTAGCGTTTACTCCGACTCTGTGTGTACCAAGAACTGTTCTGTTTTCACGTAACCTGACGCTAACGACATTTGCTGTAAAGAAAGTCAATTATTGCCAGTTTCCTTTCTGGAAATAAGAATATTAATGTTAATTGCTTGAAATTGATGTACGGCAATCTGAGAACGCTGCGTTCCGTTGACACGCTATTAGCGACGAGTGGGCAAGACCCCACAGAAGAAATTGTAGTATTATTCCGAAAACATGAGTATGATTGAAGAGTGTGCTGATTTGATATATTTAATTTTTTGAATTGTACTGCTGACAAAGAGAGGTCTACTTCCAAGAGCAATTTTTTCGAACGACATGAACTCTTCCGTCAGAAGGCACACCTGGCTAGCTTCCGCCGCGCGGGATTAGCCGAGCGGTTTAAGGCGCTGCAGTCATGGACTATACGGCTGGTCCCAGCGGAGGTTCGAGACCTCCCTCGGCCGTGAGTGTTTGTGTTGGTCCTTAGGATAACTCAGGTTAAGTAGTGTGTAAGATTAGGGAATGATGACCTTAACAGTTAAGTCCCATAAGATTACACACATATTTGAATTTTTTTTTGGCTAGCTTCTGTATTCCCGTCGCGCGCATTGTCCTCATAGACCATTGTGTTGTGACGGTTGACAATAACAGCTATTTTATTCGCGAATCACACATTGTGAGTTTGACAAGGCGTAGGTGAGTAACCAGAGTTTGGCGTGTACCTAACATTCCACCTGAAGGGAACGCTCATCATTATTTTAGTACTGCTCAGAAGAAGAAAAGGAATAAAATTCTTTGTTAAGTTTCCATTCCAGTTATTGATTCTTAAAAATACTCTGGGTTACGGGGATTCAACCAATATTCCAACAGAATAGATAATTTACTTTTGTGTGACTTGTTAACTTTTCTTATTGGAAGAAGCATCAACATTTATGAGTGGCGGACACATTTCTCTTGTTGACAGATTTAATTGTACTTATTCTGCCAAAACACAGCGTAATTTGCTTAAACTCGTCTTGCAGCAGGTATTGCGACAGAATATGAAACAGAGTGTCTAATTAAACAAGTAATAGGTGACCATAGAGCTCAACAACTAATGGAAAACCTCATTGTGTCAGTTTGCATTAATATAAGAAAAGAAATCTCATGTTTATTTTCATACTAGGAAACTTAAAAATTACAGTCACTGTAGTAAAAAAAATATATCAAATAGGATGTATAACTTCTGATATATCGCCATGTGTTTACGAATTGGAAAGATACTCTCCTCCTTCTGTGTTATCATTAGCCAAAATTCCCCTCGATGTCTCGAGTGGTTTAGGAGATGTGAGGGAGTGAATACTTCATTCTGGCGGGCGTGAGATCGGGCGTTAACACGCTACATAGGATTCATTTTCATGACATAAGAAACAGATAGTGATCTCCTCCCGAGCCTAAAGAAAAATACAATATGTTAGCTCAATTTCATACGTAGTAACATATGCTGTAATACGCATCTAACACAGTAGCGATCCCTATTTTTCATGGTAAACTTATCGAATTTTTGGCAGTGTTTTACAACAATGTGTAGATCACAAAACATGTGTCTGTTGTCAGGATGATGGGCATTTCTCTACGAAGCTGACATATAACGCTACAAGAAAGGCAAAAATCAGATGTTTTTACTGAGTACCTTGTGTGAAATCGTTTGAGAAATATTACAGGGTGCGTTCGCTTCGATTCTGTGACAGCGATGCGTTGCCAGCCGTCGCACGCAAAGCCTGCTATACGCGTCTGAGTTTGAGCTTAGCCTTACTGTGCCGTGGACGGACAGCGGTGTGAGTACAGCAAAGATATCGATGCATTGGCTAGCGTAGGTACAGACGGCGCGGAATGAACATTGCGGCCCAGCAAAGAAAACTATGGCCCCGGCAGGCAGAGGCTTCTATAGAGCGGCCGGCCGCGCTGGTCTCGCGGTTCTAGGCGCGCAGTCCGGAACCGTGCGACTGCTGCGGTCGCAGGCTCGAATCCTGCCTCGGGTATGGATATGTCTGATGTACTTAGGTTAGTTAGGTTTAAGTAGTTTTAAGTTCGAGGGGACTGATGACCACAGCAGTTGAGTCCCATAGTGCTCAGAGCCATTTGAACCATTTTTTCTATAGAGCGCCAACAAGGGGCAACTGCAAAGTGAACAAGCAGAGCACGAACGCAGAGGAGCTGTAAATACTGGCACGAACGTGTGACGCAGAGGCAATGGCATGGAATCTGACCGCATGAAGTCGAAATATCCACTGTGTTACCCAGCATACTACACTCTCCTGCCCCACTAAATGTGCACCCATATACAGTGACTACAATGATACTACTGCTGCTCCTACTGCTCCGACTATAGCTCAAAGCCTCCACACTAACAGCCCAAACGCCTAAACGGTTTGTTGGGAAACCCGAGCCTAAAATGAGCTTTGAAATGTGTAGCAGCTACAGTCCTGTCTCAGAGGACCCAATCCATATGAAACATACTGGGGGGGGGGGGGGGAGGGGGCTTATGACAACAAATAATTTACGTGAGAACAGTCGTCAGATGTAACCTAGATACTGGAGGGTAAGCACACAGCCATAATTTAATTCAGTGGCTCGATTGCTAACCTAAGTACCTGACCTGCATTGTACCTCAACGATATCTTTGAAATAAAGAAATCCCAGGGTATGAAAAGTTAATAAATATGTGCAAAGTACAAACAAGTGTTAAATGTTAAACAAGTAAAATAATAGTCAGTTAGGAGAAGGATGTACAGTGATAACAGTGTTAAGATAGAATCACATTTAACATAGTGCTAGAAGAAAGATGTACTCAACAGTGGTGTTACACATGCTATTATTTCACATAGGAAAGGAAACTAGATTTCAGATCAATGACCGGGTGTACGCAAGCAGAGCATACATAGACAAAATCTAAATAATTACAGTGGCATTGTACAGCGCCTCAAGTCAACAATCAGCACAAATTCCGCACAAATTCAGTGCAATGATGTCTGTTTGCAATAAAGAGTTCAGTAACAAATGTGTGGCACTCTATGACCACATATTCCGAAAGTTGCAAAGTGTTACCCTATAAATAATAGAGTCCAATTCACCGCACACCACGCTACCACTTGACACATGTGCAGCTCATTCGCCGCCTGATACCTTACCAAACTAATCTGACCATCTAGGAGCGTCAAAAGGCGGTTAAACGTACTCTGCTTGCGCCTTTCTCAACACTGTCATGTGGTCAGGTATTCTGGTCAAAGGAGCATCTGCATGTCTGACCACCATTCCTTCGGTCATAAGTTTTAAATATTCCGTACTTTTACGTTGTTGGCTTATGAATAATTGTACTTGAAAATATATTTTAATGCGGTTAAATGTGGCCAAATGATTAATCTATGTTTAATTTCAGATTACACGTTATACATCACATGAAACGGAATGGCAGTCGCCACTCAAGGGTGCGACGTCATTGCCTCTTGAAAGAGTCTCACTGCTTTATCCAAGTAATACCTTTACAACATTTAAGTCACAAATTCTGTATTAAACGGACATAAACATGTAAAATCAACAGTACGTATAAAACATGCAGAGCCTAAGATTTCCATGTTATTGTGGGTAGCTCTGTGTTCTGGTTCTCAATAATAATAACACAGACTCTTATTATTAACAATTGTTAGCTTTTATTGGTATGTAAAATATCTTTATTTTATTGCTGATTTCAGTACCTACTCAACGGTGCGCTTATCCATAGACTCTACATATTATGTATGTACTATTCGTTGCTTTTGTTATTATCAATCTTATACGTGGGCATCGTTGTATATTCATGTGGTACTAATGATATTGAACTCTTTTCCGTGGTTTTAGTAGTGTTAGCAGGTTTTATGAAGCTTCTCTGGAAGTGATTTCAATGTCTTTCGTTAATAAATGAAGTTTTGGTTTTCACACAGTTGAATCTTGACGTGCTGTACAGCGTGGCTTTGGCCATGTGGTGGCTTACATTTTACCCCTTGTTTCACGTGAGAAACTGCAGCCAGTTTCCGCTTACTGGCTTGCTAGACACGCTTCACCTGGGCAGGCTTGTCCTACAGCAGACACCCGTAAGTTGTCCGCCCTTACAAGGGAACCTTCCCATCGCACCGCCCTCAGATTTAGTTATAAGTTGGCACAGCGGCTAGGCCTTGAAAAACTGAAAACAGATCAATCGAGAAAACAGGAAGAAGTTGTGTGGAACTATGAAAAAATAGACAGAATATACAAACTGAATAGTCCATGTGTAAGATAGGCAACATCAAGGATACTGCGAGCTCAGGAGCGCTGTGGTCCCGTGTTCAGCGTGAGCAGCTGTAGAACGAAAGGTCCTTGGTTCAAGTCGTCCCTCGAGTGGAAAAGCTAAATTTTTTGCTTTCAAACAATTATCAAAGTTCAGGCACTCACACATAATCAACTTCGCTCTCCAAAATTCCACGACATGTTCAGATTTGCTTGGACATATGCAGGATTTGACAGTCTACACACGGAAAAATTCGAAAACGTTACAAACATACGTTTTGACAGAGCACAGTGAAACCTGTGCGACTGCGAAACTGTTGCATTCATTTGTTGCAATTTATGTGACAAAATCTTAGGTTTTCATCACTTTTTTGGGAGTGATTATCACATCCACAAGAAAACCCAAATCGGGCAAGGTAGAAGATCTTTTTACCCATTCGGCAAGTGTAAAAGTTAGGCGGGTCGACAACATATTCCTGTCATGTGACGCGCATGCCGTCACCAGTGTCGTGCAGAATTTATCAGACGTGTTTTCCTGTGGAGGAATCGGTTGACCTATGACCTTGCGATCAAATGTTCTCGGCTCCCATTGGAGGGGCACGTCCTGTCATCTACTAATCGCACGGTTCTGCGGTGCGGTCGCAAAACACAGACACTAAACTTATTACAGTGAACAGAGACGTGAATGAACGAACGGACAGATGATAACTTTGCGAAAATAAAGAAAGCATAATTTTCACTCGAGGTAGGACTTACTTGTTAAACCAAGAACCTTTCGTTTCGCAGCTGTTTACGCTAACTACGGGACCACGGCACTCCTGGTCTAACATTATCCTTGTATTTCTTATGTTGCACAGGGACTACTCAGTGTGTATATTTTGCTTTTTTTTCATAGTTCGATACAACTTCTTCCTGTTTTCTCGATTGATCTGTGTTCAGTTTTAAAGGCCTATCCACTGTGCCCACTTATAACTAAATCTGAGGGGGTTGCGATGGGGAGGTTCCCTTGTTAGTACCTGAGTGACGTAGTCGAGGCGCGGCCGTCGTGCAGGTCGGACGTACCTGGAGCGTTGTTTACGTGCTCAGCTGCGGTCTGAAGTGAGGCTAGGGGTGAGTTGAGGGATGTTGCGGCGAGGATAACAACTCCTTATTGGCAACGATTAGAAACTAACATGGATCATCCAGAGAGGAAAGACGCCTTTAAGTTTGTGTTTGATGGCAGTTTTTCACGACCACAATTTTGCGAAATAGAGCGATACCTTGATGAAGACGTTAAATTATCCCCCGCCGATATCGTTGGGGTCCACTTGTCTTTTGTAAGTACAGTATATATCAAATTTCGCAACCCCGAAATGTGTGACAAAATCGTAGAGTCATGAGGCGATACATTACAATTTCGACACAGTGACGAGAATGTGGGTGAAGTCAACGTTGTCCACGCTGGACTTGGTATTCGCACCGGTCGGATTTTCGAGTTGCCAGTCGAAATAACGGCGGAACAAAATCAATGTATCTATTAAATCCTACGGTAAAATTATCAGCAACATTGCCGAAAAGTGGGCCTCGTTCTAGAAGTACACTGTCTTGAATGATGTGCGCCAAATTGAAATAGAATTCTAATCGGCATATTCCCTTCTACTTTACGATTTGTGGATACAGCGGGATAGTCATGTATGAAGGGCAGCCCCGAACAAGTTCAGAGTGCAGTTACACGGGACATGTTCGAGCCTAGTGCATTGTTGTTGTTGTTGTCTTCAGTCCTGAGACTGGTTTGATGCAGCTCTCCATGCTACTCTGTCCTGTGCAAGCATCTTCACCTCCCAGTACTTACTGCATCCTACATCCTTCTCAACCCGCTTACAGTATTCATCTCTTGGTCTCCCTCTACGATTTTTTACCCTCCGCGCTACACTCCAATGTTAAATTTGTGATCCCTTGATGCCTCAGAACATGACCTACCAACCGGTCGCTTCTTGTTGTCAAGTTGTGCCATAAACTCCTCTTCTCCACAATTCTGTTCAATACCACCTCATTAGTTATGAGGTCTACCCATCTAATCTTCAGCATTCTTCTGTAGCACCACATTTCGAAAGCTTCTATTCTCTTCTGGTCTAAACTATTTACCGTCCATGTTTCACTTCCATACATGGCTACACTCCATACAAATACTTTCAGAAACGTTTTCCTGACACTTAAAACAATACTCGCTGTTACCAAATTTCTCTTCTTCAGAAACGTTTTCCTTGCCATTGCCAGTCTACATTTTATATCTTCTCTACTTCGACCATCATCAGCTATTTTGCTCCCCAAATAGCAAAACTCCTTTACTGCTTTAAGTGTCTCACTTCCTAATCTAATTCCTTCAGCATCACCCGACTTAATTCGACTACATTCCATTATTCTCGTTTTGCTTTTGTTGATGTTCATCTTATATCCTCCGTTCAAGACACTGTCCATACCGTTCAACTGCTTTTCCAAGTCCTTTGCCGTCTCTGAGAGAATTACAATGTCATCGGGGAACATCAACGTTTTTATTTCTTCTCCATTAATTTTAATACCTATTCCGAATTTATCTTTTGTTGCCTTTACTGCTTGCTCAATATACAGATTGAATAACATCAGGGACAGGCTACAACCCCGTCTCACTCACTTCCCAACCACTGCTTCCCTTTCATGCCCTTCGACTCTTATAACTGCGCCGGCCGTAGTGGCCGTGCGGTTCTGGGAGCGACAGTCTGGAGCCGCTACGATCGCAGGTTCGAATCCTGCCTCTGGCATGGTTGTGTGTGATGTCTTTAGGGTAGTTAGGTTTAATTAGTTCTAAGTTCTAGGCGACTGATGACCTCAGAAGTTATGTCGCATAGTGCTCAGAGCCATTTTCTTATAACTGCCATCTGGTTTCTGTACAAATTGTAACCTTTCGCTCCCTGTATTTTATCCCTGCCATCTTTAGAATTTGAAAGAGAGTATTCCAGTCACCCAGTGCATCCAAAGACGAATAACACAGTTGCTTGCGTGTGAACTAGACACTCCCACGTAACCGACAGCATTACCTACTACTTATGTCGCGGCGGTCCGTGCTAATACTCCCATGTCATCCGCGGACGTAGGCCATAGTGTGGTCGGTATTACGAATGACGCCGATGTACGTATGGAAATCCCTATCACTGAGGAAGCTTTGCCGGACAATGGCTTGCCAGTCACGATGTCCAATGACGCCCCACGCGAGGAACACAGGGTCGACGGTGTAGAAACGACTAATATCGACACTGACAGGCACCAAGAGTCAGGGAATCCTCCTCTTTCTTTAGAGCAAGCGGGCGCCTCCGTCGGTGGGTCCTTCCCGAAAAATCACAAGAAACGTCGGATCGCACGTCGTCAGGCAGCACAATCGGCGCCCCCCCCCCCCCCCCCCCTTGCGTGAAAAGGCCAAACAAGCAGGCCTATGATAACCGACGAAACTTCGGGGAACGACGATTGTTTCCAGTCGTTGATTACACCCATGAATGTTGACGGTAGTGCTTCCAAATTTGACAGGGGGGGGGGGGGCAGAGACTTGTGCGCCTCCGGGGTGTCAGGTGCCTGGTGTCAACGGTAACGGAACACGGCGTGGATCAGGAACCGCCTGTGAAGGCACGACATCGGCTGTGTGTGTGGTTAATCGGCGGATGATACTGAAGATAAGTCTGGCGATCACGAGCATGAAGAACCGATGGCAACGGGAGATTCCCTGCTGGCGACTCGCCGCAATGCAGTGTCCACGGACAGCAACGTCTAGACATATTCGATCTCCGAAGCGGACGACTACCGGAGGGCTATATATCGTACCTGTTTCCATCTGTCGATGACCAGTCGTCCCACATCGCTTCGTTCACGCCAATCCTATAAGATTTCTACTTTTAATGCTAGTCGTATCGTTTCTCAAGTCAAAATGGACGGGACGCTGACATCGATATTATGTTCTTACAGGAAGCCATGACGCCACTCCTATCTGACGTCCCCGGTTATGACGCCATTGTGATTATCGGAACGGAAGCCGGTACAATCATTCTGTATAAGGAAGGAATTGAATGTTCTTGTCTGTCTGAGCTTGCTACCTACCGGACGAGGCACTGCAGCCCGATTACAAGATGTAATCCTTCTTAATGTATACGCCCCTTACGGTTCTAACGCGCGTGCGGCGACGCGAGAGTTTCACACTGGAGGCATCGCGAGTTTAATCACCGACTTGAGCCTGCACGTTATTATGGGCGGTGACTACAACTGCGTTTTGCGTCGCACGTATCAAACGTCGAATTTTAATTTCAGTCAGGAACAGCAAACACTGATTACGGAATTGCAGTTAGTCGACACGTGGGAGGCCTTACACCCTGATGACGTTGCATTTACTCACTTTACGCCGACGTCTTCCAGGAGGATAGATCGTATATATGTACAGCTCTGTGTTTTAGCCGACCTGGAAACGTGCAAATATTGGCCTGTTAATTTCAGTAACCATGTCACTTACCACATCGTTCTTGCTTACAGGCACAGAAAGTTTATAGAGGCTCCGGATGATGGCAACTCAACTGTCGCCTCTTACAAGGCGCCACTTTAGAGCGTGCGATCCTGTCAGTTTGGCATACCATGGCCTCACGCAGGCCCGCGTACCCCACGTGGACTGATTGGTGAACGATTTATGCAAAGGGGAAAATCATTAACAGCGTCAAACAACACAGGATTCGTGCGCGCGGTGGGAGAAATCACTGAATTATATTTCTGTGCTCTACGGGAATTGTACAAGGATAATCAACAGGTCCCTAATAATATCACGCAGATGCGCAGAATACAAGCAAAAAATAACAGCCTTGATGGGACGAACCGCGGCCGACCACTAGATTCGTTCACGTGACTTCACCAACGTGCAGCAACAGCAGACGTCTGTCCACCACATTGCCCAACAGTTACATGCGGCGCGCAGGAAACTCATTCACAAGTTGCAGGACACCGACGGCGCTTGTTATACCCTACACCGAGATATCAAAAACGATGTTGCTAATCACTTTGCTACAATTTACACCCTTGCAGGTGCACCATACTCCCCCCAAAAAAATTTTACAAATTGTTTTGGGCAGTGGTCAATACAGATTTGAAAATTTTTTTCATAATTACTATAACAAAGAAATGAAATGCACACACTTATCTATACAATGTTGGTCAAAAGGTAAAATTTTCTCACCGTCCATAACGACAGTTCTAATCATTCAGCAAAGTAAAATTGCAGTATTTATCTCAAAGTCTGAGTTGTAAAAGAAAATGCACACGTAAGTAGTGGATTTCCATGCACTCTTGAAGAGGTAGTGTTGTCCTTCCAACGGAAAGACAGTGCTGACTCTTAACATGCTGACAGGTAATGGGCCACAACAGAGCAAACCCACAGCAGAGTCAGTCGAAGTTGTGTGTATTTATTTTCTTCCTGTCTCTGTGTACTGTTTCATAGAATTTCTTTTCTTCTAATACTAAGCTACATTCACTATGATGAGGAATACTGTTATCCTCAAATATTATTTGCATTAATAGCATGTTATTTACTTCGTAAAGATGTTTACACATTATTTATTCTGTTTTGTTCTAATGCTCATGTGTGAAGTTGATGTTTCAAAAGTTATTCTGATATTTTATGTATGTACTTTTGTCGTAATTTTTGTAACACTGATGTATTTGCTATTTCGATTCTTTTGTAAAGCCTGTACTACTGCAAATGTTGTCTGTATTGTTATGTTCTTTAAAGATGTATTTTGTACCTTTGTTATTGTATTTTTATGTTATAAAATTATAATTGACACCAGTTCATCAAATTAAGTAACTTGTAAATTACATTTCACTGCACACGTTTCTGTTGGTCATAGTATATGGACAACATGTGAGAAGTAGGGACTGATAGTGTTTGCACGTGCGTTAATAATTCAGCAAGGGACTGGATAACCACAATGCTGGTTCAAAGGACATTTCAAACAAATTCTTTGTGAGTGGACAAGTGGTGGTTTATGGACTCGCTATATTCTCTGCAAGACTCTTCGATGGTTATTGTGCACCTGCACAGTTGCAACAGGTTACTACAGGCCGTCTCTACACGGACTACGGGGAGTCTGCACCTTTGATGACCCACCAATACCATTATTTTCACAAGGACTGCAGTGGGTCTGCATCTCTGGTGGCCCACCAATAACATAATCTCTACCAGGACAACATTGGGTCTGCTCTGTGATGACCAACCTACCAATATTCATCAAAACTTCGACTGACTCTGGTGTGGGTTTGCTCTGTTGTGGCCTATTACCTGTCTGCATGTCAAGAGTCAGAACTGTCTTTCTGTTGGAAGGACAACACTACTTCAAGACCGCATGGAAATCCATAACTTTCGTGTGCATTTTCTTTTACTGCTCAGACTTTGAGAAAAACACTGCTATTTTACTGTGATGAATGAACAGGACTGTCTTTATAGACTGTGAGAAAATTTTAACTTTTGACCAACATTGTATCAATAAGTGTGTGCATTTGATTTCTTTGTTATTGTAATTATAATTATGAATTTTTTTTTTCAAATCTGTATTGGCCAGTGCCCAAAACAATTTGTAAAATTTTTGTGGGGACCGTGGGGGCTATGTAAGTAGGCTGTTTAGGTTTTTTTATTGGTAACGGCTGTATGAAAAATCACTGGCTGTGCTGTGTTCAGTCTGTGGCTAGTTGGCATTGTTGTAATACTCGCCTTTGTAGCGTTGGGCAGTTGGCTGTTAGCGGCGCGTAGCGTTGGGCAGTTGGAGGTGAGCCGCCAGCAGTGGTGGATGAGGGGAGAGAGATGGCAGAGTTTTGAAATTTGTAAGAGTGGATGTCATGATTAAGGTAAACACATCGTTTGTTTTCTATTAAAATCTTTCATTTGCTAACTATCCCTATCAGTAGTTAGTGCCTTCCGTAGTTTGAATCTTTTATTTAGCTGGCAGTAGTGGCGCTCGCTGTATTGCTGTAGTTCGAGTAACGAAGATTTTTGGTGCGGTAAGTGATTTGTGAAAGGTATAGCTTAATGTTAGTCAGGGGCATTTCTTTTGTAGGGATTTTTGGAAATCAGATTGCGTTGCGCTAAAAATATTGTGTGTCAGTTTAAGAACATTTGTGTATAATTGTTCAAAGGGGACGTTTCAATGTAATATCCAACTTCATCAGGTTTCTAAACAAGACGAAGATCTGAAATAGCTCAGATATGTTCACAGGAGTTGGGCCCCTCTGATCGGTACACAGGTAATGCTGCTAATTATTTTCGATAGTTTGTGACATCTCTGTATGCAGTTCAGTGGCTGGTTTCTCATCTCCACAATATGAAAGGTATTATACTACAGTTATAAAACCACTGTTGCCAACAAGGTCACTTGAAGCTCTAACTTAGAGCAGTAGCAGTGCCATACAATTAGCATTTGTTTTGCAATAACTTAAACGTGATTCCACGGGAGAAGCACAGTGAGCCGTGGTGGCTATGTGTCGATCTTTCTATAATATTTGTGGTCGCTTATTTTTTGTTCGGCCTGATGGCAACATCCTCTGCGTTGTTGACGGATCTGTAGAGTATCTTTATGTTAATTTCTATCTGCAGTGGAACCCTTAAGAACACACGTTATTCTTGAGAGTGTTTATTTATTCATCTGTCAACGATCGCGCCCGATCTGCTAGCACCTTTGTACCCCGTTTGTACTGTGCCCTTTCCTAAATTTCCTTCGCCTGGCGATTGAGGATTATGTCCGTGAAGGTGGTGCTTGAAATTAATTATGAGCTGCTGACCCCTATATAAGCACCATTCTTGGGTCTTGCTTTATTGCCTTCTTCTAGCAAGGTTTGATCGTGACAAAGTTAAGCGGAAATTATGAGAACTGAAACGAGTTCGGTGTAAAGATGTTACGAGACTGTAAGCCTTATATTTCAAGTTAACGTAGCTGTCTGTTACTGACACACCCCTTTTGTAGTTACTTTTTCTCCTGGGAAAGAAAGGCTTTTGATAATTTGTTTTTCATACTCGAGCTGCTCACAAAGTTGCCGTACTCCTAGGTTGTAGTCAGAGTCGATTTATTACTATTTCATTTTATTAATTATTTATGGGCTAATTTGGAGCGTCAGACACTGTCATAGGCTGTTGTGCTGGTGATACGTCAAGTCCTGAAATAGCTCTTAGTGCTTTTTCAGAAATCTCTGTGTATCTATAGAACCGAAGTGTGTTGGCGATCCCGGTTCCCTTCCCTGCTTGGCCGACAGTACCGAATAAGCTTTACTTCATGCGTTATACTGCCAGTCGGAGTTTGTAATTATTGATTGTTATGAATTGAAAAAATTGAAGCCTTGGCATTCCATAATATTAAAAGTTTAAATTAACCATACATTTGAGATCATTACGATTTATCATTCTTGTTGTATTAGCCGTTCCATGTGACATGTTTGGGTTCTGTACCTAGATGCGTGCATATTGTTCTTCACTACAGCAGACTCTGTAGAATGCAATAAATAGCGCTTGTAGAGCTTATTGATTAGTGAGCCAGGTTTTCACTTGTTGGCAGGAATAAATTCTGTTTGTTCCGTTGATCATATTTTCTACTTACTACTTTATTTGCTACATGAACCAAGTACTCAGCTTAAAACTATAATACTAGATCTAGGTTTACAATACAAATGCTTAGTAAATTCCTTAGCAGTATCTTTGTAAACTGTTTATCGAATCCCTGTAATGAATTAATGGATTCATCACTATATTTTGTGAGCAGATTGTTAAATAGAATATGAAAGATCATTTCTTCTAGAATCTGAACATTTTCAACAAACGTCGGTTCTGGTTTCTTGGAAGAAACTCGATAAAGTTGCCGTCCGGAACCGGTAATAAATATTGTAGGTTGCAATATACAGCTGACATGATATAATACGCATCGTTTTGTTCGTTAACTTAACATGCAACTGCTTTTATACTGATTTCTGTAAAATAGTGTTACATTTTAGTGACTGGAAAGATATATTCCAGAAACGCCCAGTACTTTCTTATAAAATTGTAATTTATTGCACAAACTTATTATAAACATGCTCCTTTTATTCGAAAAGAGTAACACTGAAATAACTTTCACTCAGTATTTTAAAGCAGCGTCTAATGAAGGGTTAATACGCTGCCGGGAAATTACTTACCCACGTGGTGGGAAGAAGAAGTGAACTTTAATTCTAAGCCAGCATCAGCCACCCATGGCAAGGGGGATGTACTGATAGTGCTTTCATTGTCATCAGCCAAAATACGGCATATTTTACAGCTACCAGATCATCATCTGTGTCCAAGCCTTTAAAGGCAAAACCCACAGCCTTTATGCTACATGTGGCGTAAACTTTTACAGAATCTCAGCGCCTGGGTACCAACACGCACACGTGATTCATAATGCTGATCAGGTGAGTCTGAAAGCGGTTAAACTGTTGCCCTTCGTGTGGCGGGAGGGTCGTTTCGTATAACTGAAGCAAAGTTGTGCAGCTTCGCAGACAACAGAGGAATTTCGCAGAGGGGCAGGCGAGTTTCTGGACGTCCGCGCACCGCAGACATTAACCAGGACTGTCGTTCGGTAACGCAAGCGGTGGCAACGTGTAGAGCTTCCACCGGGCAAATAAGAGCTAACGTGACTGTAAAATTGTCAACATGAATCTTGAAGCGTGACTACGCACATACACACTCTAACCTATCTTCCACTTCCGCTACAGCAGCAAAGTGTGCGGTTACACTTGTGGTTTGCGAGGATCATCGGGAGAATGCCGTACTGTGCTCTTGAGCGACGAATCCAGATTGTTGCCAACACAAAACTGATAGCCGTCCACACGTATGACGTAAACGTAGTGAGCGCTGTCTCGAAGACAGCATTC
This sequence comes from Schistocerca gregaria, assembly GCF_023897955.1. Taxonomy (NCBI): domain Eukaryota; kingdom Metazoa; phylum Arthropoda; class Insecta; order Orthoptera; family Acrididae; genus Schistocerca; species Schistocerca gregaria. The sequence continues at coordinate 590,884,896 of NC_064924.1, read as the reverse complement.
ATTAATTAGGCACACCGGTTACGTCCGCATCTTTAAGACCATTTCGGATGCAGTAAGACGCAACTCTCGTTCATTATTCCGTGCTCCCACTTTGAAACTCAAAGTGCTCCACAACAGCACTATCGTCAAACTCATCTTCAATAGACTGTTTGTGGATACGATGGGATGACAGATGACTCGTACATTTGATCTCCCACAACTATCATAGAGCTAAGCAAACCGGATGAACACGTGTGGACAACACATACTAAAGCACTATTCACTATCTAAGTAAAAGTTGCATGCCAATGATTAAAGAGATACCTCTGTAGTTGTTACAATCGTTTCTCTTTCCATGTTTAAAGATTGGTGTGATTACTGCTTTTGTCCAGTCTGATGGAACCTGTCCCGGCTCCCAGGACATTTCAGTTATCCTTGAAGCCATTTAAGTCCTGACATTCCACTGTATTTGATGAGTTCCGACTTAATTTCATCCACCCCAGCTGCTTTATTGCGCTGCAATCTATTGACCATTTTCTCCACTTCCTCAAATGTGATCCTATTTCCATCAACATTCCTATCCCATTCTACCTCGAAATCTGAAATATTACTGATCGTATTTTCACCTTCAAAATATTCCCTCCATCTGCCCAAGGCATCCACAGGATTAACCAGTAGTTTTCCTGACCTGTCCTAAATACTTGTCATTTCCTTCTTACCTGCCTTTCGAAGACTGCTAATTAGACTCCAGAATGGTTTTCCAGCAGCTTGACCCATAGTCTCCAACCTGTTTCCAAAGTCTTCCCAAGATTTCTTCTTGGATGCTTCAATTATCTGTTTGGCTTTGATTCTTTCTTCAACATAACTTTGTAAGTTCTAGTATGTATCAATTTTTGATACGCCTTCTTTTTCCTTTTACAGGCTTCCTTGACTGCGTCATTCCACCATGCTGTTTGCTTCATCCTACTTTTACACACTACTGTTCCAAGACATTCTTTAGCCACTTCTAGTACTGTGTCCCTGTACCTTGTCCATTCCTTTTCCAATTACTGTAATTGACTACATTCAACTACCTGGTAGCTTTCTGAGATCGCTGTTATGTACTTGTGCCTGATTCCCTTATCCTGAAGTTTCTCCACTCTTATCCTCGTACATATGGACCTGACCTCCTGCACTTTCGGCCTCACAATCCCAATTTCACTGCAGATTAAATAATGCTCAGTGTCATCAAAGAATCCCCTAAATACACGTGTGTCCCTCACAGCCTTCCTGAATTCCTGATCTTTTATTATATAGTCAATGACAGATCTGGTTCCCCTCCCTTCCCAAGTATACCGGTGAATGTTCTTATGTTTAAAAAAGGAGTTTGTGATTACTAAGCCGATACTAGCACAGAAATCCAAGAATTGTTTCACGTTCCTGTTGGCCTCCATTACCTCTACAAACTTACCCATAACCTTTTCATACCCTTCTGTTCAATTTCCAATCCTGGCGTTAAAATCACCCATGAGCAGAACACTGTCCTTGTCCTATACTCTAACAACTACATCACTGAGTGCCTCATAAAAACTATCCATCTTATCTTGATCAGTCCCTTCACATTGCGAATAAACTGACACAATCCTAATTTTCTTGCTAGACACTGTAAAATCGGTCCACATCAGTTCATGGTGTGGGTTCCTGTAGTGTGGTTCATTGTGTGGGTTCCTGTAGTTATGTCCTAGTTCATGAACCACGGGAAACGTATGAGTGGCCAAGTAAGTGGTCCCGACAGTCGGGATACTGGTTACTTTGGAATAAGGCGGGGCATCTCGGACATATTCTGAGTCGTGGTCACCTTTGTGCTCGTACGGCAAAGACTACCAAATCCACCGGTTAGTCCTTCAACCGTTAGGGGTAAAACCCAATGGGACTCGGGGCAGGTAAGGCTAGCAACCTGCTTCCCCGGTACTTTAAATATGATGCTGGCAACAATCATAGCAGAAAATTATTTGCATAAAAAACAACACCTTATTAGTGGACTGTTAAGCGAACACAGAATATTAATTGTGAAATATAGTCTGCTGTAGCATCTACGCTGTTGGACAAACGTAAATGCTGCAACTAATAAATAAAAAAACATGTAAATACAAATAACAACCTAGGAAACATACGAAATGAAGTTTTATGAAGAACATTCCATACTCATAGTGTCAGTGTATGCAATACAGTTTTTGTCAGATATGTCACGCTTACTGAAGATTATAGAAATGTAAAATTCATATACGATTTCTTGTCCACCTACATCTACATCTACATAGACACTTCGTAAGTCACTGTACGGTGCATGGCGGAGGGTGCTCTGTGCCACTACTTGTCATTTCCCCCCCCCCCCCCCCTATTCAACCACCAAATAGAGCGAGGGAAAAACAACTGCTTGTAGCCTTCGTATGGGCCCTAATTTCTCTTATCTTCTTAATCCTTACGCTCAATGTATGTTGATAGCTGTATAATCGTTCGGCAGGCAGCTTCAAATGCTGGTTCTCTAAATCCATAATCGTCCTTCAACAGGTTTACGTAGGTATATATGTTACTTTATGACATAGCGTGAGCTGAAACATGGCTTGTTTGGATCGTAAAAGAATAAAATGAAAGATGCTCTGTCAACCAAGTCCTCGAACTAAGGAGTATATTTGTTAGTTTTACTGTCATGACATAACCGCAGCGGAGTATGTCAGATCCATAGTACTGACATTAATCATTAAAATGTCATCATTTCGAATTATACGAAACTTGCAATAAATTAATGTTTGATATTGTAGACGTATCTCGAATAATGAAACCAAAAATTTTATTACAGCTGTCGCCATCTACGGTAAAAGCGGTGCGAAACAGATTACTTGTTCGAAGTGTGGAAATGAAAACGCAGCACGGGTGTGGATCGAACTCCCTCTTTGTGGAGTGCTCTCGAGAGGAAAATTCAACGAGTTTGGATACCGATTTACTGCTTTGGTATCTTGCGAGCTGAAGAAATGTCCGCAGTAAATCGTGAGAAAGCTTGCGGACGGTTACTTAGAGAACAGAAGGGGAGCCGCGATAAAGACTCGGCAAAGTTGTTAAGTCATGTTCGTCCTGCACTTTAAGCACTGCCGTCCTTACGTTTTTACGTCGCGGCGCCTGTAAAATGGTAATGTGTGGTAATTTGTTCATCTATATTCAAATTTTTTTTTGTAGGCATTAGAGGTATTACTCCCTTGATTATACAAGTGAAACACCATTACCTCCTTTTGTGATATAGTGAATGGCTTTCGCCGTGAATGGGCGCGCGGTGTTAAAACACGGGGAGCCAGCCACTACAGCAGCAGCAGCAGCACCGTCGTATAAATCTCTGCCGCGAGCCTCCATTCAACGAGCCACACCCGCCGGGCGTGCTGCGCTCTAAAGCGACCAGAAATTACGCCCTCGTTGCTGCAAGACGCAGCTGGAGGGGAGGCCGCAGTTCCGCACCGCACTGTGCCCAGGAATGCAGTGGAGCTCCAAGGGGACGGGTTTGTTAGCGCGCGCGCGGCGGTTGTACGGGTCTGGTGACACTCATTAACTTCCTGCGTGCCACGACAAGGCACATACTCTCACGTCGTGAATGAGTAGGTGGCAGAGTTTCGAGGAAATGATATGTCCCTTAAAATGGCCAATGTGGCACTCTTAGTTTTGAAATTACATTACGCACACTTTGTTAAATTTTCGACGAACGTACTGCCAAAACAATCACAACCCCCCCCCCCCCCCCCCCCCGATACAGTGTGTATCATCATTATCAGACTAGAGAAGTATAAGAGAAACACTTTACAACTTCAGGCCTATAAGGCGTTTGTAATTTTCCAGCACATGTTGCGTCTAGTCGGGTATTGTTCACAATATTACCAAACATTGGCGTAAGGTGTCACGAAAATGTGTTTATCGACAGGACGAGAAAACAGCCTGTCAGCACACCACATCCACAATACGTTGCCACCGTTTTATCAGAGGTCTACCACTCTAATGGAGGAAGATGGACGTCACATGTCGTGACAATAGCGACAAATAGGCTAGCCCCACAGCCCGATTCAGTTGGAGGAACCGGATGATGAAGTCGCGTCAGTCAGCAGTTAATGGTATATTGTGGTGGCGTTCTCCATTACAAAACGACCCAGAGACCAAGTATCATCGGAAGTATCATCGGGAAACTGGAAGATGGACGAAGTGTGACGAGTGCAGCACAAATATTGGGCGTTGCTCAAATCATTATTTCACTTTCATTGGGAGTGTTCAAAACATAGGAACTCCACCCCCAGGAAGACGAGGTGATTGCCCACTATCAAACTCTGATGGATATCAGAGCTACATTCTGCAACAGGCAATGAGGAACCCGCGTCAAAGAGCACGTTCAATTACCACCAGATTGTTACGCTCCACAGTGACACGGATACTGCATGGTAGTTCCACAATGAGATTTTCACTCTGCAGCGGAGTCTATGCTGATACGAAACTACCTGCCGGATTAAAACTGTGTGCCAGACTGAGACTCGAACTCGAGACCATTGCCTTTCACGGGCAAGTTGAGGCGTAGCGCCTTCGCATCGCTCCTGTCAATCGTTAGGACGATATCGTTATAGGCATGAGTCATCGACAGATGTCTACAGCTGACGTGGACCTGAGTTACAGAGCTGCACGTAGTTGTACTAGTAGGCGGCAGAGGTGAGCAGTTGACGGACAGTGCTAGCACTCCTGGTCAAAACAACGTTGTAAAGTTAAATTTGATTAATATTTAATGTATTTGCATAATTATAATTGTTTTATATGTGTAGTAATTAGGAGTGTTAGTGTTGAATGAGTGAGGAGGAACAAAAGTAAACGAAAATAGTTTTGTTTATTCACGAAGTAACAGTTAAACTATACACCCGATTTATTATAGTTAAATGTGCAGTCAGTTTATGGTACTAATAAATCGTGAGTAGAAGACAAATTAATCCTCTGGCTGGACATGTTGGTTGCACCCTTCTACCATCCACCAAAACTTACAAACCCTTAATCCGTCCCATCTTCTGTTATGCCAGTCCCACCTGGATATCTGCCCCCCCCCCCCAAATTCTACTATCCCCTCGAGATCCTTGAGCATCATGTACCTCACCTCGCCTTCTCTATACGCCTCCTGTCCCCCACACGGATCCTCTATGACCTCTTTCCTTTCCCCCATCTGCTCCTATTCCTCGAACATATCTGCATACTTCACACCTCCCGCCACCTTCATCCCCCTCACCCCCTGGTTGCTCCTCTCCTCTCCCATCCCCACCCCATGCCACGTCTTCACTTTTCTGTCCCCCGAACCCACCATCTCTATACCATTCATCTCCTTTCCCAAGGTGGCTTCCATCAACTCCCTCTCCCATATGATGCCCGCTCTCCCCTGCTGTCATCTGTGATCCTCACCCCCCTCCTTTCCTCCATCCTTTTCATGGGCTCCCTCTCCCCCCCCCATCCATCCTCTTTTTTCCCCACCTACCCTCTCTCTCTCCCCCTTCTCTCCCCCAAGTTCTTTTGCATTTATCTCCTCTGCCTTTCCCCATTCACTCTCCCGTCTGCCTTGCCCCCACCCCCTCCCCTTATGAGTCCGCTCCCTCCTTTGGTTCCCCCCCTTTCATTTTACCACATCTCCCTCCTTGTTTTCCCCCCTCATCTGTCAAGGTCCTGCCCCCCCCCCCCCCCCATCTGCCCTAGGCTATGATGTGTCCTCTTTGTGCTGACATTTTAGTGCAGTGTTTACAGTGAGTGTTCAGTGTTGTGTGTCTTTTCTGAAGTGTTGTGAACGGCCATCATACTGTCGCTGGGTGTGCTTTTATATCTCTTGTGAAGAGAAACCAGACTGTCGCCATGTTTTTCAATTGTGTGTATACTATGTTAGCTGTCTGCATCCTGTGTATTTTATTTGCTTTATATTTTAACTTCCCACAATGTTCCATCGTTTTACAATTTAAGTCCCCATTTTATCGCCTGCTTTTATTGTTTCTTATCTTATTGCTGCCAGCACGCCCCCTTCGGGGGGAATCGATATACAATAAAGGAAAAAAAAATAAACGGTAATTTCAGAAGGAGTAATTTGATACTTTTCTAAATTTATTTATTTAGCAATTTCCATAGAAAAAAATGTTTCACTGTGATTGGTCATTGAAGTAAAGCGCGGGCTACCGCGGGATAATACTGCAACATGATTTACTGTTTGTGATATCGGCCAATCAGAATAATGCAGGCTCGCACCAATCTATGCTGGGAACAAAGCCTTTAATGTGATCTAGGGGGGTCGGGGCTGATGGTTGGAACTAGCAACATCTCATTGAAAGCAGCTCCGACGAAAGTACTGTAAAATCTCGGAAAAATGCTAATTACGAGTTCGCAAAGTACAAAGTGTTTTTAAATGAACGGTATAGTGGAAATAGTGTGGAATTTCGGACTGAATATCAAAATTATTGCTTTTGACTGTCAGTTAAAACCGCGAGGCGTGTTGTGCGTTAGAAGACTGGAACAGGAATTACGTGTGGAGCAGTGTGCACAACATTTGAGAGAGCATTTTCATTCGGTGAACTCTATTAACTTGGGTAACGGGTGTAAATACCATAAACTGGCTACGTGTGTGATTGGGGTGTGCGTGTGCCACTTAGTACGGACTTGGTAGTATTAACTGTGAACATTATCGTAAAAATGCACCTGAAAATTTACATTACCAAGTTAAAATTTTTTTCATTAGCTAGCCACATCTCGTTTACCGGACAATTATATGCATGTGGCGACCTGCAATAGAAAGTAGTGGTCTAGTATTTTCTACTACAGCTTTTAGCTATACAAAAAGGACATTGCTGGTCACTGGCAGGTCCCAAGCACGCCTCATCAACCGTCCAGCCAGGCTGTGACTAAGTCATGACTCCGCAATATCCTTTCTTGCAGAAATGCTTGATGCAGGACAGCTTCTGTGAAGTCTGGAAGGTAGGAGACGAGGTACTGGCGGAATTAAGGCTGTGAGGTCGGTTCGTGTTTGGGTAACTCAGTTGGTAGAGCACTTGTCCACGAAATGCAAAGGTCCCGAGTTCGAGTGTCGGTCCGGCACACAGTTTTAATCTGACCCGGAAGTTTCTGCATGTTAGTTGTCTCTCCTCAACGACTAGTACCTGTCTCCCGTTGGGACCTGCACAACGACAGCAACGTTCGGTGAAGTGCGGAAGCAGAGGGCTAACGAGGGGAGGGGTCGCAGGCTCTTCTCTCATGTGAGCAGATTCAGACTGAGTACTGATTCTCTGGGAAGCCGTGGGAGCACTATTGCCCGGTTTGAGTCTTCAGTCTTCATCTCGGAGTAGCACTTACAATCTACGTCCTGAGTTACCTGCTGCATGTATTACACTCTCTGTCTTCCTCTGCAGTTTTAACTCTCTGCAGCTCCTTCTAGTACCATGGAAGTTGTTCCCTGATTTATTAACTGACGTACCATCCCGCCCCTTCTCCTTGTTTGTGTTTTCGATGTATTCTGTTCCTCACCGATTCTATGCGGAACCTCCTCATTTCTTACCTTAGCAGTCCACCTAGTTTTCAACTTCCTTCTGTAGCTCCACACCTCAAATTTTTCGAGTCTCTTCTTTTCCAGTTTTGCCGCAGTCCATGTTCCACTGCCATACAATTCAGTGCTCCAGACGTACATGATCAGAAATTTCTTCCTCAAACTACTGTCTGCGTTTCCTTGTAGTAGTTTTCTCTTGGACAGGAATGTCCGTTTTTGACTGCACTAGTCTTCTTTTTGTGTCTTTTGTTATTTTCCTGCGTAGGCAGCAGAATTCTTTAACTTCATCTACTTTGGGACCATCAATCATGTTAAGTTTCTCACTGTTCTCGTTTCTGCTACTTCTCACTACCTTCGTCTTTCTTCGACTTTCTCTCAATAAACACCTTCTACTTACTAGACTTTTCATTCAATTCGGCTGATCCTGTAACTATTCTTCATTTTCAGTGAGGATACCAACGTTATCAGCGAATCTTATCATTTACATACTTTCACATTGAATTTTAATTCCATTCTTGAACCATTCTTTTATTTCCATCACTGATTCTTATATCTATAGACGGAACAACAGATGTAGAATACTACTTCCTTGTCTACTCCCTTTTAATTGGAGTACTTTGTACTTGACCTTCCATTCTTAATTCTGCCTCTTGGTTCTACAACATATTGCATATTACCCGTCTTTCCCTATAGATTACACCTATTTTGCTCAGTATTCGGAACATCTTGCTCCATTTTACATCGTAGAACGCTTTTCCCAGTTCGACAGATCCCATGAACTTATATTCAGTTTTTTTTTTTTTTAGTTTTACTTCCGGTATCAACCACAAGGTGAGAATTGCAACTGCGGTGACCTTATTTATCCTAAAACCCAACTAATCTCACTTACCACTTTCTCAATTCTTTTTTCCATTCGTCTGTATATTATTCTTGTCTGCAACCTAGATGCATGAGCTGTTAAGCTGATTGTGTAGTGATTGTCGTACCTATCGGCTTTTGCGGTCTTCGGAATTGTATGGATTATATTTTTCCGAAACTTAGGTGCAATATCGCTAGACTCATACATGGTGCAGACCAACATGAATAGTCGTTTTCTTGACACTTCGCCTAATGACATTAGAAATTTTATGGAATATTATCTATCCCCTTCTGCCTTATTTCATCTTAAGTCTTTCAGAGCTCTTTTAAGGTCTAATATTGAATCCTCTATCTCTCTTACGTCGCTCTTGTTTCTTCTTTCATCAAGTCATCCGACAAGACCTCCCCCTCACGGAGGTCTTCATTGTATTCTTTCTACCTATCCGCGCTCTCCTCTGCGCTCATCAGTAATATTCCCATTGCACTCTTAATTTCACAGCCCTTGCTTCTAGTTTCAACGGAGATTGTTTTGACTTTACTATACACAGAGTCAAACCTTTATACAATCGTTTTCGATATCCTCACATTTTGCGTGCAGTCTTTGCGCCTTAGATTTACTGCCCTTCCTATTTATTTCGTTCCTAAGTGACTTGTATCTCTCTATTCCTGAACTGCATTGAAAAACTTTGTGCTTCCTTCTCTCATCGATCAGCTGAAGTATTTCTTCTGTTACTCGTAGTTTCTTTGTAGTACCTTCTTTGTGCAGACGGTTTTACTTCAAACTTCTGTGACTACCCTTCTCAGAGATGCCCATTCAACCTCAGCTGAACTGCCAATTGAGTAATTCCTTATATATATATATATATATATATATATATATATATATATATATATATATATATATATATGTGTGTGTGTGTGTGTGTGTGTGTGTGTGTGTGCACGTTCACAATTAAAATTCCTCTTTCAAAACATTATAGAAAGAGAATCACTGCTCAGAACGACGTCAAATGTGAAAAGGATACTATTGCAGCAGGGGCAAACATACTGAAAGAAAAAGAAGAACGAAAATTTAGCCAACAGATGGCGCTGTAAGCGTCAGAATATGCACACCACAGATGCGTGGAACACGACTTTCTCTCAGTTTGCTTCCGATCTACCAAGTATAACTATCTCTATGAAGGCTCGCGCACTGCTGGTAAAACTCTTTTGTAGAAACAGTGTGAGCGAAACGATGTGTGCGCCAGTAGCCCAAAAGAAGTTTAGGCTTCTCAATGGTATGAAAGAAGGACTTGATCCGCTCTGGTAAATCTGAAACACTGATTACGAAATTATAAAGACGGATTATTTTGAAGCGCAACGTGGCTAAGAGGGAGACGTTGATTCGACGTCTGTTGAAGATGTGGTTAACACGACCGTAAAAACACGCGTTCGGCTTTCCTGATTTAGATTTTCCTTGATTTCCCTAAATCGCTTCAGGCATGTGCCCGGATGGTCCCTTTGAAAGAGCACTGCCGACATCCTTTCCTATCATTCCCTAATCCGATGAGACCGATGACCTTTCTGTTTGGTCTCCTCAACCAAATCATCCAACCAACCAAGAGCTTGGGTGCATAGGTAGGATCATTTTTATGTAAGATGTTGCCTCTCCGCACCATGTACAGCCAGTGCAGAGCTGCTTCAGGGCAGTTTCGGAGAAGCTAGAATTATCCGAAGTCGTTTTCCTACTGCCTGGTGTTCCAGCTCATCAGATCTGAATCGTTTTTACTTCTGGATGTTGTGTTACCAGAAAGATGTTGTGTTCAGTGCTCCAATTACGAACGTAGCTGAATTGAACGCACACCTAGTGCATGGTATTCTGAAAGTCACTCCCGAAACACTCTGATGTCTTTTTAAAAATGCTAATTTTCGATTTCAAAATGTGACAGAAAGCAGTGAACAGGATATTGAACGTGTTTTACAAGCGTCTCGAGAGTGTCTTTATTAAGTGGTTACTGGGCTCTGACAGTTAAAACTCGAAGTAATTTTTATGCTGTTTCTGGCCTCAGGATAATTAAAAACCGTTGATGTGGTGGATGAAATTACCCAACTATGAGTGCCACAACTGCTGGCTGCCGGGCTTCAACAATATGGGTGGTGTAATGTCCAACTCAGATCATAGAAGTCGTATTAAGACTTGTATCCATTTATGTAAGACGTTTCACAGCGTCATCTATCGGTATATTTTTTCCTTCCCATCAACACGTTTCTTCTTGCGTCAATAAAATATTCTCAAAATTTGAGGTTATTATGAGCAGTTGTTCTCGTTCTACGGCATCTTGAAACTGGAGCTTTATTTATGAATATGATGTATAAAAAGAAAAGTTGCCACTCACCGTATAGCGGAGATGCTGAGTCGCAGATAAGCACAACAAAAAAGACTGTCACAAAAAAATGAAGCTTTCGGCCAGTAAGAAATTCGTCAGAAATAGACGACAGATACACATACACACATCCTCACACCAACCCAACTCAGACACATGACTACAGTCTCAGGCAACTGAAAGCATACTGCTAGCCGCAGCGGCAGTGCAACATGGATGTGGCGACAGGGTTGGGGTAAGGAAGACGCTTGGCCAGGGAGGGCTAGGAATAGTATGGTACTGGTGGCGGCCACTGTAGTGCTGCAGCTTAGACGGAGGGCATGGGAGAATGCGGAAGTGGGGGAGGCGGGGGGGTGTAGTGGAAAAGGAGAGAAGTAAAAAGACTGGGCGGGATGGTGCCGTGATGGCTGTGTGGTGTTATAATGGAAACAGGGAAGAGACAGAATGAGTAAGGACTGAAACTAACGAAGATTAAGGCCAGGAGAGTTTTAGGGGAATGTAGACACGAGACCCAGATTCTTCGGAAGAGTCTTAAGAAAATCTAGCTCACCCACAAAGGAAGTGGCTGACAAGGCGCTTGTTCACCCGATTCTTGAGCACTGTTCAGCTATCTACGATCCCTATCAGGTATAACTGATAAGAGTCCACAACTCGTGGTCGTGCGGTAGCGTTCTCGCTTCCTGCGCCCGGATTCCCGGGTTCGATTCGCGGCGGGGTTAGGGATTTTCTCAGCCTCGTGATGACTGGGTGTTGTGTGCTGTCCTTAGTTAGGTTTAAGTAGTTTTAAGTTCTAAGGGACTGATGACCATAGATGTTAAGTCTCATAGTGTTCAGAGCCATTTGAACCATTTTCGATAACTGATAGAGGAGATAGAGAAGAACCAACGAAGAGCGACGCGTTTTGTCACGGGAGAGCAGGCGAGAGAGCGTTACAGAGATACTAAACAAACGCCACTGGCAGTGTACTGACCACAAGGAGAAAATTGGAGGACTAGAGCCAATACGGAGGACTACTGACAATCATTCTTCCCACGCACAATTCGGGAGTGAAAGAGGGTTGGAGGGATCAGATCGTGGTACCGAAAGTACCCTCCACCACATACCATTAGTTAGAATATGATCTAGATGTAGATGAAGGATGTACTGCAGGGAAAGTTCCAACCATGCAATTACACTCCTGCAACGCTCCTGGTTTCTACCTGCGCTAGTCATTGTCCTCACCCATCCAGCCCCTTCCCTGTTCCAATTCCAGCATTACACAGCCGTCGTTCCACCATAAAACCCAGTCATTTTACCTCTCTCCATTTCCGCTACCACGCCACCCCCTCACCCACGTCCCTACCTCGGCCCTGTCCCCCGTCTAACCTGCTGCATTACATTGTCTGCCACTCCTACCACACTATCCCAACCCCTCCCTGCTCCAGCCTCCTTCTTATCCCCAACCACTCACCACTCCCATCATGCACTTGTGCTGCCTCTAGCCGTGTGGTTTCTATTGCTCAGATTGCAGTCATGTGTGTGATTTGCGTTTGCATGAGTGTGTGTGTCATCTGTTTTTGACGAAGGCTTTACTGGCTGAAAGCTTTAATTATTTGTGACAGTCCTTTTTTTTTTCAGCCAACACTCTCCAATGTAACTTCGGTAGAATTCGCCATCTACCATGCAACAGGAGGATGAACCACCCTATCCATTTATCACTGCAATGATACGCTGTTGGCCACGCAACAGTGGTACAGGGCACCCTCTGCCACCTGACACTGGTACGAAAAATAAATATCCGCCACGCAGCTTTGGCCCTACGCATCCTTACAATGTCACATCGTTACAAAGCACCATTCGTCACGTGACACAGGTATGAAGCACCCTCTGCCACTCCACGTCGATAAGAAATATAGTTCCTCACACAAAATAGGTAAGATGACCCCCCCTGCCACGAAACATTGTTACAAAGTACCTCCTACCAAATTGAAGGAAAAAAAAACAGAGTGCATTAAACAAGTGAGTATATAAACGAGAACACGTCATGTTTTACTGTGTAACAGCAGAGTTTCTAATGTAATTTACTTGCTGTTACATACGACCTGTACCTACAGGCCATTACTAAATGAGGTTCTAAGTACGATATGCAGTAACAATAAGACATGCTTCTATCCAATTCCTTAAGGGAAAGCTTCAGGTTGGTCACCTCTGCACTGGCAGACTCTCATGAAAAATTCTTGTGTCGTCTGTATCCCATGAAAGCGGCTTGCATACATCAAAGATTTCAGGTGTCTCGTCAATCGAAAACTGAAGAGATTAAGATCGTGGAATCCGTTTGCCTAAGGCACTAGACCCATCTGACAATCAACTGCACATTAGATTGTTATGTGAGGCATTCTAGGACATGTTGGAGAAAATGGAATTGTGCAGCATCATCCATGAACTGCAGCCTCAGCTGTAGCTCGAATGAAACCCCTCACCGGCGCTACGTGTATTTTTCAAATGGAATGGAGTGTTGTGGTTTCTGATGGGGAAAGACTTGTTAGTGTGTCATTCTCTCAAACCATTGAAACGGATTTCTATACTATTCATTTGCCAAAATAATTTTCTCGTAGCCTAGGGAAGGCGACACATTTTAAAGTTGAGCTCCAAACACTCGGTTCACCAAATCACTAAACTGGATCGTCTTGCCCGACATGAGAGCACCTTTCTCTAGCTTCCGCTGGTTGGTTGACTTGACATGACTTTAAAAGAAGCACTCGAATAAGTTGCAGATCCCGCGCACTAGGTGTACGTGTCGGCATTAACGTTCCGTTGATAAATAATTTCCACTCCTTTTATCATCTGTCATCTGACTGTTTTGATGCGGTCCACATACAATACATTGCCGCGCTAACCTCTTTATCTCAGAGTAAGCCCCAAGTCCTCAATTATTTTCTGCAAGAATTCCTGTTTCTTTCTTCCCATACAGTTGCTACCCCCTAGAGATCACTTTAGCTCCATTAAGGTTAATCTCTGAAGTATTAAGTCGTGTTTTATCATTTCCCTTCTTCTTTTCAGAGTTATTTATATGTTCCTTTCTTGGCGGATTCTGCTGAGGAACTGTTCATTCTTTATAATATCTCACCAGTTTTTCACCATTCTGCTGTAGTGCCACACCTCCAACTCTTCGATTCTCTTGTGTTTCGGTTTTTCCACAGTCCATGATTTGCGATGTACTCTAATTGTTTGGAAAGCCATAATCCGCTGTAACAGCTTTCTGGATTAGCTAAGTTGGTGCATGAAACCGTCCACACTACTCGCTTCTAGATGAAATTACTGATGAGGTACTAATTGCCATTATGAAAAATACAGTGAAAATGTCCCCATACACAATTATGTTTGTGTAACTAAATCTGTCATGTTTCTCTAAACATATATCTTGCCAATAAACGTACTTTTAATCCTGAAGGTGCATTTTAACTCGAAGGAAATATTTTAACATTATATTGTACCTTGAATCTTAACGGTGGATTTATATTCAAGTCAGCAACGCGTCTACCCTTTCGTAACACGCATGCAATTCAGATGCAGTTTCTTTCCTGAATAAGCTAGCAGTGCAACGGCTCATTCCCTGTTCTGAAAATTGTGTGATATCCTGGGACATCTGTAATTCCTGGAATCTCTACACCTTGGGGCATCAATCTGCATATTACGGTCCCCCTCCTGTTATGTATTAAGTTATAGAGTTTGCTTTGGAAATTATAGGTTTAAGGTTCAAAGCATCTATTTTTAGATTTTGACGTTCTCCGTGTCTATCATCACACGTAAATGTCTTCAGACATTGTTGTTGTTGTGGTCTTCAGTCCACAGAATGGTTTGATGCAGCTCTCCATGCTACTCTATCTTGTGCAAGCTTCTTCCTCTTCCAGTACCTACTGCAACGAACATCCTTCTGATTCTGCTTAGTGTATTCATCTCTTGGTCTCCCTGTACGATTTTTACCCTGCATGCTGCCCTACAATACTAAACTGGTGATCCCCCGATGCTTCAGAATATGCCCTACCACCAGATCCCTTCTTCTAGTCAAGTTGTGCTACAAATTTCTCTTCTCTCCAATTCTATTCAATACCTCCACATTAGTTATGTGATCTACCCATCTAATCTTCAGCATTATTCTGTAGCACCACATTTCGAAACCTTCTATTCTCTTGATGACTAAACTATTTATCGTCGACATCTTCATCTACATTCTCTAGAATTTCCATAATATTGTCCTCAAGAACATCGCCCTTGTATAGACCCTCTATATACTCCTACCACCTTTCTGTTTTCCCTACTGTCTTCGTTTCCGACCATATTAAAGTTTTTATTTCTGGGTTCCCAAGCTAATGGTTGACTTTGTCACGTCGGTGCAAGTGTCAGCCAAAGTGTCATCCTGTGTCTCACTCTGTTTGTGCATTGTTGTTTCCGAACATCTCCATTTTGGGTTGCTATCTTCGTCATTTTTGAGGATTTGAGACAACAATCCAGAACTTGGGGAATTGTTTCTTTTTGTGAAAGCAACTACTTGGTGCATCATCAACCAATACAGTTTGGTCTTTTCCGCTATTAGTGAATGAAATGACTCAGAAATTCATCCTGAGGTGTTGAACGGATTACAGTCCATTGTCCGTTTGTATTTGTCACATACCTGAGTCGTGTTCTTCACGTTCTACTATCCATAGAGCGTGTGTATCTCTTACGTAGGTCGTCAAGTATCACATGAATTGGTTTCTGCTTGAGTGGTGTTCGTAAGCTTGTGCAGAAGTTTCTTTAAGCAGCCACAGTCTGACCATGTGGCCCGCTATATTACTGGCTTTTCATTAACGTTTGGAGTGGAGAATTATATGGTAGATTTACTGGCAGATCGTTGTAAACTGGTGCGCTGCACTGCATATTGTGCGTATACACGGGTGTCATTCGTTTATCGTCAGTGATATAAGACATAAAAATTTGTATTGCTATGTCACCGCTCTCCTTCTACATGTAACATCCTTCTATCTGGAAGCAGTGCTTACTGAATTCGTTCGCGGGGAGCTTCACTGTACATTATCAGAAAGTGGCTTGTGTCATCCATAAGATTTCTCCATTTAGTTGTGCAACGTTAGCTGTTCTGTTTGTAACGTTCATTATTTGTAAACATAATTCTACATTCACATTAATCGCGTTCAAGATAAAATTAAACTTACATACAAAAATTTGTGTCTCGTGTGCATCAGTCTTATCTGCTAGCCGTCCATCTATGTCACTTGCCTGGGAAGTTTCTGTAGCAACAGCAAAACAAATCGCAATGTAGATCTTAGAACCTCTATCTCCATATTTTTGAACGATTTTTTGGATGATTTGTAGGAACGTTTCTGGTTAAATGCAGTGAACCTGTAATGCAAATTACGTATAATACGCTCAGATGACCTATTATAGATTACTGTCTTGGTGTTTGGGGTCGTTATCGACTTAGCAAGACAACAGCCACCGAACGAATACACAGACGCTTTGTTGGCATCATGTCATGTCTCTATAGCCCATACAGAGATGCTCGACAAACTGAAGTTGGAATCTTTGAAATAAAGATGTAGTTTTCTTAACAATGTTGGATACTTTTAGAGACCCTAGTGGAAGAAACTTAGTGCTGCTCTTATGGTTTCACCATCGTGTGTCGTGCACATACAGAGATATACAGGTATTTTCTCCTTTGGATGAGAGAATGGAATAGTACAGCAAATGGAAGGTACTGGTGCAATGTAGTCTCCAGCATGCACTGTAAAGCGACCAGAATATATATTTATATTAAAATCCTTGAAATTGAAGTCGTAATATAGCCAGAAGTCCTTATATCAACACTGAGTCAAGAAAGTGGTTTTTTGTTTTATTAACGAAAGGAGGGACGTCGACCGATATAAATTCCAAACCTTTTACATATTAGAAGCATGTTTCTGAATATTTGTACATAATTTACTACGACGTGAACAGTTTATTTTGAGTACCGTAACATAAATGTAAACTAACGGGGTAATCAATATT
The DNA here is from genome assembly GCF_023897955.1 of Schistocerca gregaria. Taxonomy (NCBI): domain Eukaryota; kingdom Metazoa; phylum Arthropoda; class Insecta; order Orthoptera; family Acrididae; genus Schistocerca; species Schistocerca gregaria. Next base: position 590,868,117 of record NC_064924.1, on the reverse strand, counting down.
ATTTCATTTAGATCTTCGAAGATGGATTACCATTGCATAATATAGTGGAAATGTAAGAAGTATGGTTCTGAATACATGGTGAGCTCTTAGTGTGTCCTGCGTTTCTGTTTAACGTAGATACAATTTCCTCTGCCGATGAATAGGATTGTCGATCTCCGACAGTAAAATCTCAGTTTTCCATCATTCCTGGTGTTTTCTAGAAGTGATGTTCTTTGTAGCTAAAAGATGGCGATATTGTACTGGCATTAATTTTTGCCTAATAGAAATTAAACTGGGCTTACAATAAAGAATCTTGCCGTGCATCAAGTAGCTTTCCATATCTCGATATACTTTTATTCACTGATCGATAAAGGAGTTGCAAGAAATAAAGCATTTTGTAGCCTATTACACATTCTGCATTCCTGTCTGACTGACATTTCCTTGAAGAGTATGCATTCAGTTTATTTGAAAAGAAACGATAGGTCACAAAATGTAATCAGTAATATCAAATATTCCAGCATTTCTTTGTGATGAATTTTAATCTGATGCTACTGCTCCTTTTGTTTTCATTAAATCCTCTCCAGTTCTTCACATTTCTCACGTTATAAATTTTAATTAAAAAATTCTGAAATATTTGGCGTCATATGAGCGCTTTGAAGTAATGTTGAAAAGTTTTAGTACACAGTGCAGCCAAAAGCACTACAATAAGAAATCGCACCAGTTATAAATTAAATAACTGCAGCATCAGCTTGCGTACCGGAATAGAGAATTGACTCCTTTATTTCGAGACACTTCTGATTTCTTCTCAGCTGAGCAAGTAATTAATGATCGTTATTGACAACGTAATTTATTCCGATCATATGTAGATTGCACCACGAGATATGCCTACAACACTCTTCAATCTAAGATTAATACGTGAAGAACCCATTATTCAAATACGACTGGTAGGTGTTGTCATACATTCTGACTAATGTATTTTATATCTTAGCATGATCTCTAATCTGCTGTAAAATTTTCAGACGTCTACCGACCATAGAATACATTCATTTTTCACGTGTATCATACATAAGACTTTCACACGACAATGTAGCTGACACACTCATGACATGCAATTCAATGGCCAATTCATATTCGTATGGACCATTTTTCTTGACTAAAGTCTCAGTCAATATAAGACGATGGGTGGAGGAGGAAGGTTCAAACCCACACTAGATACCTACGTTTGCTGGGCTTTCTCTACAACACTCTAGGCAAGTGAAGCAATGGTCCTTTTGAAAAAGACGTGTGAGAACTTATTTCCACACTCAGACCTATCTTAAATGATATCTATGGCACAAGACATTTATAATCTTCCATACCCTTTGTCAGTAGCAAGTGTAAGAGACTGAAGAAACTAAAACATTGCTGCAATTTATTTTCTTTAAAGTAAGGCATCCCTTCTTTATCCACCAGAAACTGCTACCTTGATACACAGGTTTCTTGTATTCCCAGTTCGGACGATATTCAGCCATGTACTATGTATCACAAGTACCATAGTATCTATTTTGACTGTCTGGTATTATTCTTCCTGCTCTAACAGCCATTTACAGTGAGAAAAGTCGCTGGAATGCAGAAATGCTCCAGGCATCACTTCCATCAGAGCCTTCATGCAGTAACGCGATATTTTAGATTTCCATACAGCTGTATTTCCAGGTTCTATTACATCGGCGGAAACTGCTGCAGGACCTCCTCTGTGTTGGGATCAATACATTCCTCTCCAGTGGCAGTACCAGAATAGCGTGAGGTGTCGACATGATCTGTAGGCACCAGTAGCCAGAGCCCAAAAGCAGCGAGATACCTGGATGGCTTAAGTTACATCACTGCCAGGTTAGATCCTATAGTTGGCTATTAGTAGTTGGCCAGTGCTAAAGACGACCGTAACTGCTTTTCTCGAGCAAAGGAGGAAACTTCAGTACAGCTTACAAGTGTGAGCGGTCCATTCAAGTCTTATCCTGATTAAGAATATGGTTTTTCCAACAGAATATCTTTAGCTGTAAATAACAGTCTTGAAAACTCAGCATGAAACAAGTCGGCTGCGTATGTTTCATAATTGTACCCAGTGCCCCCTCATGACTTAGCAAAACTTGATTACGTCAGACAAACGCAATATATCCTACCTTGGATTTAGGAATCTTGGAATCCCAGCAGATGGTTAACCATCGTCAGTTCAATTTTTAATCCAAATGACATTCAGCATCCGGAACACTAACACTCTCTCAATATTACATCTAAATGGTAGTATATGCATTTTCCTTGCTGCAGTGAACAATTGTTACAGACATCACATAACACAGGAGAGATGATATACGATGTTTCGTCGATGTTTCACTTCTATACATGGCTACACTCTGTACAAATACTTTCAGAAACGAGTTCCTGACCTTTAAATGTATTCACGATGTGAACAATTTTTTTTCTTCAGAAACGCTTTCCTTGCCATTGCCAGTATACATTTTATATCCTCTCTACTTCGACCATCATCAGTTATTCTGCTCCCCAAATAGCAAAACTTATTTACTACTTTAAGTATCTCATTTCCTAATCTAATTCCCTCAGCGTCGCCCGACTTAATTCGACTACATTCCATTATCCTCGTTTTGCTTTTTTTGTTGATGTTCATCTTAAACCCTCCTTTCAAAAGACTGTGTCAATTCCGTTCAACTACTCTTCCAAGTCCATTGGTGTCTCTGAGAGAACTACAATTTCATTGGCGAACCTCAAAATTTTGGTTTCTTCTCCATGGATTTTAATACTTACTCCCAACTTTTCTTTTGTTTCCCTTACTGCTTGCTCAATATACAGATTGAATAACATCGGGGATAGGCTACAACCCTGTCACACTCCCTTCCCAACCACTGCTTCCCTTTCATGCCCCTCAACTCTTATAACTGCCACCTGATTTCTTTACAAATTGTAAATAGCCTTTCGATCCCTGTATTTTACCCCTGCCACCTTCAGAATTAGAAAGAGAGTACTCCAATCAACATTGTCAAAAGCTTTCTCTAAGTCGACAAATGCTAAAAGTGTAGGTTTGCCTTTTCTTAATCTTTCTTCTAAGATAAGTCGTAGGGTCAGTATTGCCTCACGTGTTCCCACATTTCTACGCAATCCAAACTGATCTTCCCCGAGGTCAGCTTCTACCAGTTTATCCATTCGTCTGTAAAGAATTCGCGTTAGTATTTTGCAGCTGTGACTTATTAAACTGATAGTTCTGTAATTTTCACATCTGTCAACACCTGCTTTCTTTGGGATTGGGATTATTATATTATTCTTGAAGTGTGAGGGTATTTCGCCTGTCTCGCACATTTTGCTCCCCAGATGGTAGTTTTATCCGGACTGGCTCTCCCAAGGCCATTAGGTAGGTCTAATGGGATGTTGTCTACTCCCGGGACCTTGTTTCGATTCAGGTCTTTCAGTGCTCTGTCAAACTCCTCACACAGTAACGTATCTCCCATTTCAAATTCATCTACATCCTCTTCCATTTCCATAATATTGTCCTCAAGTTGATGGCCCTTGTATAGAGTGTCTATATACTCCTTCCACCTTTCTGCTTTCCCTTCTTTGCTTAGAACTGGTTTTCCATCTGAGCTCTTGATACTCAGACAAGTGTTTCTCTTTTCTCCAAAGGTCTCTTTAATTTTCCTATAGGCAGTATCTATCCAAAACAATAGGACAGCCTTTTCGGCAGCTGTAGAAATAAGAAGACTATGTTAATGAATTCCACAGTTCATCTGAAGAGGAATACACTTGTTTAAATAATGACAAAAGAGGTTCCCATTCTGCGACTATGCGTTGATATCAGCGGTCGACGACACATGAAAATTACTGCCGGACGAGGACACAAACCCGGTTTTCCCACGTTAATTATGGTCAACTTAACCTCTTCCACTATCCGAGAACATGTCCAGGACCAATCCAAACTTTTGCATTTTCTGAATCTTACTATTTATGCTCGCATAGTTCGTGATTCCTGCATAGTTAGACAAGAATTATATTACCGTCTTAGTTTGTCGATACATGGACATGTCATTGATGCTTTCAATGTCAGTGTTTATATAGTGTCTCTGTCTTCATAAAAGAATGTACTTAAAAAACGCAAGCATGTCTGACGGACCAGACAAGGTCATTGGCGATGGCAGTTATAATAATACCTATGTAATAAATTCCGGTTCTATGACTATGAACTCATGTTAGCTGTTTGAAAAAACCAAAAACAGCAAACAAACTGTGATAGAAGACGGGGGGGGGGGGGGGACGTACAAGTTATGCGAATTTTCAGACAATGAAGGAGATAAAAGAATCCAGATAAGGACAATATACAGAAAATAATCATTGGCAAAATGAGCAAATGGAAAGAGATATTTCATCCAATAAGAACTTTTTTAATCTGAAACAGAATTGGACTATGATCTAGTAGAAACTTAACAATCAGTTAAAAGTTTAGGTGCCCAAATTTCTAAATTAGAAGAGATGATGGAGGCTAGCTTGAAGGATGTAAATATAATATTTATTGGAAATATTTTTGTTATATGAATGTGTTTAAAGGAATGAAAAGTTACAAACCGAACAAAAAAAATTTCAAGAATGAACTAGTTACATAGATAATATAACAAGGAATAAACAGTTAAATATTTTAGTAATTTGAATAAGTTGGAAAAAAATGTAAGTAAAAATGTAGTTGCCTTACATAAAAAATTTCATGAAATACAAAAAAAATTTTGTTCTAAAAATGTTTGTTTCGACAATGGTATTACGTATATCAGGTAGCCACTTTAAAGTTATCCCTGTGATAAAATACATTTTGTTAATTTTCTGCAATACTGTAAAACTACCTTCGTGCCTGTCATGAGTGACAATTTGAAAACAAAAACTGTCAGAATGTTATATGAAGCGAAGTATAATCATGGGTATATCTTAATTCTAGAGTATATGTTGGTCAGAATCAGAACAAGCCGTAATCAGAAGTGAATTTTTAAATGGGCCTGTCTACACAGAAACAATAAACACATGAAAGATATCTTAGGACACAATTAAGGAAATTAGTACATATAGATAAAGATTCTGAAGAAATGACTCAAACCATTGCACTTAAAAGAAGATTACCTCAACACTTTGGAACTGATAAATTAGATATAGTTTTGGAAATAAATAGTAGCCAACATCTTACCTAAGAAAATTATCAGTAGGGTGATGAAGTTCAAATTTCACTTGGGAAAGTTATGAAAGAAGAGATTATGGGAACCATAGATATAACATGAGAACTGTGGGGTAAGACATCATAATGGGAATTTAATACACAGAAACTGATAAAGAAATGGTGACTTCTGCAAAGGAAGATGGGTTGGAGGAAATGGTATGCATGCAAACTGGACACAATATAATGGGGAGAAGTACTAAGGAGAATATAGGATCGCCTCAATGAGAGAACCAGCCAAGTAGTCACAGGAAGGCTGATTTTAACTAGGGCACCGTAGTAAAGCCTAAACAAAACAGACCAGAAGATGACATTCAGCCAATGTGCTAAATGAATATTTTAAGGTTTGACCAAAAGATTTGTGGCCCCATGATAGGCCTTAATTCATTAAAAAATAAATGTGGTCATAAAAATGGAAAAGATGCAGGACTAGATTAGAGGCTGTGCCTGAATTTTATAATTTTGCAGGAGGTGAAACACAAAATAAGAATGAATATAGTATTTCTGAATTGATGATACTGTTTGCAGATGATGTGATAGATGGCAGTGCTGGGGTTCAGGAAACTGTGGAAAAGGCACACTGGGAGGACAGGCTGAAGATAGTGATGACATTAACAGTAATGATGTCAATGAAGATAAGAATTTTATTAGTGGTAAAGAAGGTGATGATGAAGAATTTGAAATTCATAATAAAGTTTCTATTAATATAAACACAGATGAGTTGGTGAAGTTAAGTGATAGTGAGACTGTTAATAATGACAAAATAGAAAATGAGGTTCTTTAGCAAGATGCACCTGAGAAACAATTGTTGCTTGGTCATTTAAAGTTTGGGATAAGAAAAAAAGGATGAATGAGTTCAAGTAAACTAGGAAGGGACGCGAAAAGATTTCTGAGATAGGTTTAGACTGTCAAAAATAATAATTATAATTATAATAAAGTATTTTCAAAAATGCTTGCAAATATCATCAAGGCCTCTTATCCAAAATGCTGCAAGGAAATTGAAAAGAATAATTAAGTAAAAAGTGGGTAACAGGTAATAGATGTTGAAGGATAATAGAAGCTTTAAGGTGTCATGTGTGGCTGTTGATTTGGTAAAAATGAAAACATTAGGTTATTTTTACGAAAAGAAGCAGATGAAATTGATTTCAAAGAAATTGAAAGTAATTTGATGATTGAAGATTCTGAGGGAAAACAAGTCAATGATGAGGTAGGCTGCCCATTTAGTAAAGTGCAAAAAAGACTGTTGGGAATGGAATTGTTGCTAAACATAGGAAATCCCATTCCTTGAATAACTGAAAAATGTATAGACAAAATTATCAATGAAAAAGGTTTTCTTGAATTACAAGCAACAGGAATGAAAAATAAAAGAGATTACTACCATATCTGCATAAAAATATAATTGTTCTTTATGTAAACAAGAATCAGTTTCAAAAAAATAGTATAACACGACTGACCGTGAGTTAAATTATGTAAGGGAATCTCTATTCTGATGTTATTAGTGTATCTGGTTCATACTAGCTACGCCAGCTCAGTGATTTTACTTTTCCTTTCCTCTATCTTTAAACTCATTTACTATCCTGTCCATAGACTGTAACAAACTATTGTGATTATTTAAAACTAAATTTGATGGTTGATTATTCTGAGGGAAAACAAGTCAATGATGAGGACTGGGTTTGCAGTGCCTGAGTTGTAGGATGGATCCACACAAGGTGCCGCGAGTGACGCAAAAGTGTGATCATTTTACTAATAACCTACAGGTCTATTTAATCATATTTTTTGCTTGAAGTATTCTTTATGTGTTACATCTTCTTTATTTATCTTTGATGGTTTGCTAGAAAATATGTTGGTGTAATGAACATCATCCATTCTGTATTTTCTGTTGTTATGAGAGCTCATTACAGTGCCTTCCAAAGTTTCTTTCGTGACTGCTGCTTGGTAATCCCTTTTCAGTCAGACATCTCTGTGTAAATATTGAGGAATGTATTCTACTCCATAACTTTGAAATTAATTTCTGATACTGTGATAATTTAACATATACTACTTTTTTTCTAAATTTAAAAAATTATATTCCCACATAGGATAAACCCAAGTGGAGGATTGTTCTTGTTTATATAGGACAATATGGATATTTTGTACTTCTTTTGTGTTATCCTATACTATACCTACAATTTGTATGGGTTGCAGGATAAAATCAATAACATTTTTTAACTGTGAAAACGTATCTAAAATCCATGACCTATTATTATTAGAATTTTTCATTTATTCTAAAAATACCTCTGTCATTATTTTGTGTCATAAATTGTAAAGTAAAGATGGATGAAGTGGTGGAGAGGAAGGAGATAGAAATGATTGAACCGTATGTGGCGAGCCTGTAGAAAGTTTTTTTCGAGATGGTTTTCCTGAACCTTCTACCTCTTTCGTTACTACAACTGTGCACTCGAAACTTTCTGTGAGAGGTTTCCTTGTGTAGAGAGCAGGAGCCTGTTTGGGCGCTTAGAGATGGCTATTGAGAAGACTGGGACTGCAGTGCCTGAGTTGTAGGATGGATCCACACAAGGTGCCACGAGTGACGCAAAAGTGTAGTGACAGTGTCCAGAGCAGTCGGCTGTACCGTGTCACTTAAGTAACAGTGGGAAGTGCAGCAATTGCTGGAGGCACATGGGTCAAGTTAAAGTGATGCATTGTATTCTGGAATTCAGTAATGCAAATAAGTGAGCTACATTGTGAAGGTCTATAAAGAGAGTCTTGTCGGTTACTCTTCACTCTGATAGCCTGTAACCAAGAAGTTATCTCTAGTTGGTCTTGAGAGTTAAGCTATGGTGTGATGGCTATCGTGCTTCAGGTTCTCGATAAATCGTTAATTTAATCCAAATATTCTCCTCTGTTCAATGGATTGTATGGGAACATCAATGACACACATAGACTCGCCATGTCACATTGTGGCCTGCACCTTTTGGTTTTGTTTGGTGCCAGGCTCTTAAATAACCAGGCATTCAATTTTTCATCCAGTTGCAACTTATTCAATTCTACATATTACCTCGCTACTTTTTTATGGGGTCTGTTAGCAACAGAAATTTGATACTTAGGTCCAAGTAATCATTACTGTTTTTTTAACTGTCTGATTGACTGAGTGCCTTGTAACACAGTTAATCGACACCTACTGATAGATACCATTTTGAAAAGGCTGTGTGCCTGTGATTAGTGTTATTTAGCATTTATGGCTGATGCTCCACATTTTCAGAGTTATTCTCAAATCGAAATCACGTAATTGCTGTTGCTTGGTGTTCAGTCTGTTCACAGCACTGAAGTTTTGCTTAGCATCGTTTAGACAGTTTGAGAATTTATATTGTAGTTGGAATGTCATATTAGCTGTTTCAGCTGGAGATACTGTAACTGAATTACGTCAAAATTTCGTAAGCACAGTTATGTTACTCAGCTCAGGATTTACTTTGTATATCAAGTGGATGTGCCATTTTATAGTTTTTATCTGAAATCTTTAAAACTCATTTTAGTCTTGACATCTCATTTCCTGGGTTATAGTTCATGAGTATAATTCCAGATAAAAGCTTGTTTTTATGTGGATCGCCATCAAAATGTTAAACTGTAGTCTATTGTAGCATGATGTCATCAGAAATTATAATATGAAGTACAGAACACGTTTTTTTCATTCTGTGAAAGCTAAAAAAATATTCTTGTGTATCAATACTGAAGCTGAATATCTCTGTAATAAAGTGTTTCGAGCAAAATATGTACTGTAATATAGATCCAGCACCTTACCACTTTCTCCCTGCTCCTGCCACTTCAATGCTATTCACAATATTTGTTAGTTATATCAAAACGTAAGTAATTCAAACAAGTTTTCCAGTATCATCCATTGTAGGTTAAAATACATTGAAGGAATTTATTAGAAAGTGAATTTGCTTATACAGGTTTTTGCGTTTGTTAGATATACGGTATATGATTATCTAGGACAGCTACAGTTATTCTGAAACGAACTTATAAATATTTGAAATAAAGTGAAAAGTCTGACCCAAATAGCATTCATGTGTTACAATAGATAATTAAAACTGCAGTTCACTAATTTAATGACTCTCATTCATATGTAAGTAACTTTTGATTGTGACTTAATTTTTTTCTTATGTATTGAGCCATATACATTTCATAGTGTATGTGTATTGATTAATTCCTGTATTTAATGAGCTAAAATAGAAACAAATGCTCATGTAATAATGCTGCATACGCTACTTTAGGGGCACGATCACAATCGTGTGTTGTCTCAAATTTGGTGTGATGCTCCTCAGTTTGTTTTTAAGGCCTGTCCCCTTTCTTTTTCTTACCATATGGTAGTACTACAGATGGTATTCTTTCTCTGCACTTCTAACAATGAGTGACATATCCACCTTAAGTTCTCCAGTAGCATCAGTTGTCTGACGCTCCTTCCATCCATTAAATTTAAGGCATCACACTTCTCTTGGTTCAGTGTCTGAACTGTACACCAACCTTGAAATGTATGATGGTTCACAAAGTGGTCTGTCCATCCTTACTTTCGATGCTGTTCTGAGAGAAATTAATATTACGTATGAGATACTATTTGCTGTATGCATTTGTTTTATTTGTATGCTGCTTTTAAGATCAATAGGATCAATATAATTTACACCTTCGTGCCAGTAGGGTGTGCGCAAATACGCACACATGCGAACGCATGCGCATGCACAACACACACACACACACACACAGAGAGGGAGAGAGAGAGAGAGAGAGAGAGAAAGAGAGTGAGTGAGACATGCACGCACACACACATGGGCTCTGGGAGAATACATAATGTCTAAAGTAACCAAACGTAGACAAAGGACTTTTCTTTGTGGAAAAAGTATTGGAACATATGTTGTGTATAAAACTAAAAGATTTTCTTACTTTCACAACAAAGTGCAAGAATGCAGTAACTATTTTGTTATATGTTTAAAATTAAGAAAACAGAGACACAGTTCCACAGAAAAGAAGTTACACTACAAGTGTATTACGTCTTCTTCCGAATTTTGTGTATCTTATTTGAAATATGTGGAGCAAAGAGCACAATCTAACATTGTATTAGTAATTAAAAATGAGAATTGGTTACTGTTGTAATATAATGAATGCTTCTCATTCAACACCGCTTCTTATTCAACACAATCTCTAATCTTTGTCTGAAAATATCTTTTTATCTTTTTAATTTTCGTACTTATGGAAAACAAGATGTCATTTCAGACTGGTTTTGCTAATTAAGATTTAATTTTTTTCCTTTCATAAATATTCGTGAATTTGATTACAGTTCTTATAACTTTTACGACTGATGGCGTTATAACCAAGGATTTTTCTGTATTAAAATATCAACTTAAGAATCACCAATGGCCAAATGCTTATGGAACAATAATATTCATATATATTTCTTGAGCACACCATTTTACACACGTTCTATGTCCGAAATTATGTCAGCAAAGTTCTGTAATAACTCACAATCTGATGGATGTTTTACAGACATCAGTTATAAATATTTAAGTATGTTTGCACCTAATCTCGGTATAAAGTACCTCCTTTATGTTTCTGGATATTTTTAAACTTTATTAGCCCTTGAGCAAAGCTTTTTCTTGCACATATTTTACAGATCATATGCTTTAAGGGTTTTCCACTAAAATTAGTATTCCTATAAACGACATTAAGAGCCTTTAAAACTAAACTTTATTACTTATTCCTATTTTGTATGGTCAGTATAACGTTATTCAAGATATACACCATGATCATTTTTAACTTACCAATCGATACTATGTCAAATTAAAGACTGGGCATAAAATCCTCAATTTTACAATATTAAATTAGTTTATACATCCTTGTCAATGTTTTTCATTTCCATAAAACTTTCAAGTTTAAAAATTATTAACTTGAATCATAAATCATTCAAGAAGCTTCTGGAACAAATGACCGTTTGTGTACCTAGTAACTTTGGTGTCAAAATCTTCATCACCTGATTTCTGACAAAGCTGATGAACAGTGCATGAAGCTCTTTGCAAATTGTGAATGAAGAACAATGCATTATGACTAACAACTATTTTTTTAATTCTTTCGATATAAAGAGTGCTTTTAGCGTGTGGTAATTAACAAAAAGAAGTCGAAACGGATGGCAGGTAGGTGGAAAGTCAACAAAATACTCCACCTGTTCAGTCAAAAGGCCAGGACCTAATGTTTTTACACCTTCATGCAGACAGCTGACACCAGCTATAAGTTAAGTAAAAGCCTTTCACATCGTCATAAAATTCTCCCCTTGAGCATTGACTAAATGTAGTCATTAACAGTTTTTGTATCTAACAAGCAGTAAATTTTGAATATATAGTCTGCGGCAGGAAAACTTAATGGGCAGTTTTATAGCATAAACAGCGTGACGAAAGAAGTAACAAAAATATTTAGCGAAACACAGATATCTATATATAGCTGCCAGGAATGAAGTAAAAAGAGAGTGAATAGACAGAAGGTAAAATGGCTGCAGGATAAATGTGAAACATGTAAAAGGAAGTGGTCACTGGAAGGACTAATGAGCAGATAAGAAGTAAATCCAGTTTTGGAGAGATTATAAGCAAAAGGGAAATCACGGTTAAAACATAGAAGTGAGGACATGAAAAGGGCACATTGAAAGGCTGTATGAGGGGGAGTAACTGGCCTATAATGAGATGCAGTAGGGGACAGGAATCAGTATGGAAGACATAATGGATCCAGTATTTGAGTCAAGTTTGAAGAATGCTTTGAAGGACCTGATATTAAAAAAGCAGAAGGTAAGGCAAAACTCATGCGGAAATTCTGAAACCATTAGGGGGGAGGTGGTTTAAGATCTATTTTCAACCTGTTTTGTATCTGTATCGATATTTAAAACTCAATTTGTATTGTTCCTTATGTCGAGTGTTGTAACTGTGATGAAAATTATTTGACTGTATATACATATTGTAGTTATGTGAGCTATTGAACGATGCTGTTTAAACTGTGCTTATGGATTTAAATAACAACTGGAATGATTGTTACATAATGTACTGTAAAAGACTTGGACCATAGGTAAGGAACTTAATGTCGAATGTAAAAGAACTGGGGAAGCACCTCACCTACGGAAGTAGCCTGCAGAGTGGAAAAGGTGTCGTTGGCGACAAGTGGCAACTCGTCCTTTTTAGTGGTTAAGAGTCTGGAATGAGCAGTGCTGTGGTTAACATCTCACTAGCGGTAGTGGATCATTGTGTCTCATATTAGTGGGATTTTCAAGCCTGAGGAGCTTAAGAGCCGTGTTTATGGGCCTCAGGTGCTGCATGTAGTCATTATGTTATCATGGGCCCGTTTCTGGTTATATAAAAACATAATACTTACGCCAAGAAGACCTATAACAGGACGAGACCAACAGTGCTGCCATGACTGCATGGCCATCACCTTAACAGTCACTGAAAATTCCGCCGCCAGTAACACCAGCATTCCACTAAACTGTTCATATATGGCAATCTGTAAATGGACCAGGTATTTGTGAAATCTGCTTGATTTCAATAAGAATTGTGGTATTGCTAAAAACTCTGTCTTACACCCATGATAATCCCAAATCACAAACCTGGACAAGAATCCTATCCTGGTGAATATTATTCCGAGTGTCCTAATTTACTATGGAAAGACTTACTCGGCAGTTGTAAAAACAGTTGTGATTGCTTTCTAATAAGTGGATTTATAGTGTGTAAATTTCAGTTTTATAGTTTGAGAAATGCTCCACTTTCAGTGAATTTTTAAATCAATCTGCGATCATTTTCTTAAATAATTTGCTTTACTTGAAAAGCGGCCTGAAAATAGTAAAGTTGAAGTGAACACGATTATTAATTGTTGCATTTGTGCACTTCGATCAGAATTACAAAGTTTTACTAGTGTACACTAGTGTTTGAACTTGAATTTAATGTTGATTTGGGTTGGCATTTGCACAGTCAACTACATTCTGAGTACGTTAAAACGCTGCTTATCAAAGGACATTTATTATTTAAAGAGTATAGTTTGTTGCGCTTTACATAATTCATATTTATTGATGAGAATAGTTGCCATTTTTCACAGATACTTTTATAGTTTTGTTAATGAGCATGGGTCTTGAAACCATAGAAGTTTAAGGGCCACCATGTACTATGGTAGTTAGTTAATGATGCAAAACAAATGCTTCTTCAAAGCCAGTATAGTTAAATTTACATTACACATGGCGGCCACTGAGTGCCGCGCGTTTCTTCGGCTCGCGAGTTTTTCCGCTCATTGAAGGTGTTACAGAGAAGTGCGGCAGTCCACAACGTGTGCATCTGACTAAACAAGTGTTACTTGCCGTGGTGTATTGTTCTCCATTGATTACCACAAGTGATAAGTGATAAGTGAGTGAAAAATGGGAAGAGCACGAGTAAGCGGCAGCAGGCGAGGCTACAGGGGCGCAGGCAGCGCGGGCGCGGGCGCCCGGTCTCCGGCGGCAGGTGAGGCCCCGCTTCCCGACATCGGGGAGCTCGTCCGGTCCCAGGTGAGTGCGGCGCTGCACAGCAAAGACACGCTAGACGTTATCGTGCAATCCATCACGGACTCCGTGACGGCCGCGGTCATGGACAAACTACAAGAGTCTGTCGGGCGCAACAGCACCGAAATCCAGTCTCTTAGAAAGTCCCTGGCCGCACAAGAGAAAAAAGCCGCCGACCTAGAGGCTAAACTGTCTGCTGCCACCGATGAAATTGAGCAGTATCAGCGAAGGAACAGCTTGCGCTTGTTCGGGGTAGCTGAAAACGATCGCGAAAACACCGACGACCTGGCCATTAGCCTCGTGCGTGAGAAACTTGGCGTGCAGATCGACGTGGGCGATATTGACAGAAGCCACCGTGTTGGGCGCAGGATACCAGGTGCCATGAAACCCAGGCCCATAATAATTAAATTTGTGTCTTACCGGAAAAGAGCTGAAGTGTTTGCTCAGAAAAGAAAACTCGCCAAGAGTGGGGTTACCCTGAGGGAAGATCTGACGCGCGAAAGACTAAAAGTTTTGAACGCTGCGATCACACAGTTTGGCCTTCAAAATGTATGGACCCAGGATGGCAGGATCGTAATCAAGACGGAAGGAGGGAGGAAAACGGTGACAAACATGTTCGAACTGAAAGACTGAGCGAAATCTCGCGAGACACAAAGTCTCATATTGTAATCTGTCTAATATAAGTAAATTTTTTATTCTTTCTTTTCATTTTTTTAGCTTAAATACTGCTCCGTTATTTCTATAAGTACCATAAGTACTCTATTTAAAATCAGTCAATTGTTTCACAAAAATATTGTTTCTTTATTTGTCTATTATAAGTGCTCATGTATATTCATATTGTCAGTCAAATGGGAATTAACATTCTCCATTAACAGGAATCCCCTTACAACCGCCTTTCTATATCTGTTATTTTCATCTTCGCCACTACCACTACTACTACTATCTTTTTCGTAACTACTACTGCCACTTTCCATCTTTCTTTTCACTCCCTTCTTCGATACTTCCAGCGTGTTTTTCACCTTTAGTCCACAGACGCTTGAGTCAGTCACGACCTTGGACACACCTGTAAATATGTCTTGCCCCGCGAAATCCAGCTTTTGTCCCTCTTCCGGCCAGCAGGTAAACGGAGCGCTCTCGGTCCTACAGGCGGCCACAATGGGACGGACCGGTTCCGGCGGCGGGCTCTTTGTGGCCCACGCGAACGCGCAGTCGCTAACGGCTCACTTCGACGAGTTCTGTGACCTGTTCTGCCAATCGCTGTTCCACATTATCCTCGTCTCTGAAACTTGGTTGAAACCAAACATTTCTTCCGACGCTATCCGAATCGCTGGTTACTCTCTCCTAAGGGCAGATCGTGAAACACGACGCGGGGGTGGTGTGGGTGCCTATGTTCGCTCTGATCTGACACCTACTGTGCTATGCACATCGGATGCAAAGGGCGAAGGAGAAGCAGAGTTCTTGTTTTTCGAAATAAATACATCAAATCAGAAACTGCTAATTGGAGTAATCTATAAACCTCCAAACGTCGGTGCCATGTCCTCCTTTCAGTCTGCCCTGTCCTCACTCGTGACACAGTATGAACACATAATCATTATGGGCGACACAAACATCGACTTACAGTTAAAATCTCCCTCTGCCGAAAAACTAAGGCGACTGTTCCACTCCAATGATATGAGTTTAACACCGCTGGACCCAACTCATCACACGCCACACAGCCACAAAAATCATAGATATAATAGCAACAAAGCGACCAGATAAAATAATCCGCGCCAATCAGACATCCGCTCCGGGACTCTCTGCTCATGACGTGATATTTTTAAATTACTCAATGCATACTACCAAAGAAAAATCTCACCTGGTAACCTACAGAAACTTAAAAAATGTTAACCATGACGCTCTTCAAAAGGATTTCTCAGACATCCCTTGGCATGATATAAGCGATGAACCGACTTTAGACGAAAAAAATCGGCAATTATGTCGCAAAATTATTGCACTGTATGATAAACATGCTCCTCAACGCACTGTTAAGGTAAAGAGAGCTCCCGCTCCGTGGCTCACCACTGCATTACGTCAGTTAATGAATAAACGTGATGCTTCACATAGGGCCTTCAAGCGTAACCCAACTCCCGAGGCGTACGAAGCTTATAGGAAACTCCGAAACAGAACCAAGCAAAGCGTGAGGAATGCCAAAATCAGACATGCCCGCTCTGTCGTATGCGGCATATCAAAACCTGGTGCACTGTGGAAAAAGCTGCGCAGTTTCGGTATAGGGAAGCGAAGATCTGACTCTGTTTATCAAGCGTCTGCAGAAGAATTAAACGATTTCTTCTCAACAGCTGCAAACTGCCACGCAGCGACAAATTACCAGCCCCATGATATTAATCTCTCGAGAGACAAGTTTTTCCTAAAACATGTCACTACCGGCACAGTACACAAGGCAATTATGAGAATCTCTTCCGAGGCAGTAGGAATGATGGAGTGAGCATTGGCATGATTAAGAACGTCGTAGACACTATTATTCCAGTTATCACAGACATCTTCAACCTGTCTCTTGTCAGTAGTACATATCCTACTGAGTGGAAGCAAAGTTTAATTAAGCCTATACCCAAGACTGACAACCCTAAGTCACCAGGTGACTACAGGCCGATCAGCATACTACCTGCAATTTCTAAAGCCCTAGAGCACATCGTCCATGAACAACTGACGGATTACCTCAAAACTCATAACATCCATGACGAATATCAGTCAGGCTTTCGAAAGCACCATAGTACAGCAACGGCATTAATCAAAGTAACTGATGACATTAAACATGCTATGGACAGACGTGAAGCTACTATCCTAACACTGCTTGACTTTAGCAAGGCTTTTGACACAGTTGACTTCGATATATTACTAATTAAAATGAAACAGCTGAATTTCTCAAACAGCGCAATACAATGGTTCGACAGCTACCTCAAAAACAGAAGTCAACAAGTCATCTGTGGGTCGGAAAAGTCATCATGGAAAAGCGTGCGCTCTGGAGTTCCTCAAGGCTCCGTCCTTGGTCCACTGCTCTTCTCACTGTACATTAATGATATTTCTTCAGTGATTCACTCCTGCAACTACCATCTTTATGCCGACGACATCCAACTGTACATAAGTGCAAGCCCCAAGAACATTGCTGGCGCAGTAGCGAGTATGAATGCAGATCTTTGCTCTGTTTCTCGATGGGCACAGAACCTAGGTCTGAAACTAAACCCCAAGAAATCCCAGGTCATACTTATATCTCATCCAAAGTTAATCAGCCGGTACTTTCGCGAAACAGTCCCTAAAATACTCCTCAATGGTACCCAACTACCATACCAAAAAACAGTAAAAGACCTTGGAATAATCTTGGATGAACACCTAAACTGGGAAGAACAAACAGTCACAGCTTGCCGGAAATCGCTCTCCTCCCTACATGCAATTCAAAAATTTAGAAAAATATTTCCAACCCATGTTAAACAAAAATTAGTCCAAACACTAGTCTTGCCTAATCTTTACTACTGCGATGTAGTTCAACACGGCACAAATAGTGAAAATTCTAGATGCCTCGAGCTAGTGATGAATGCTTGCGTTAGATACGTGTGCAATATTCGGTTGTATGATCATATCAGTCCTTCATACTCCCAGCTAGGTTGGATACGCCCACATACGGCACGCGATCTCCACACGATGTGCTTACTTCATCGATTTCTTAGCCACTGGTGCCCCCAATACTTATCTTCTCACATTAAACACCTATCATCATTCCACAATCGCAACACCAGATCGGATACGTCTATCATCTTGGCTGTACCTTTACATAATACAAAATCTTTCTCCGTGTCATTCTCCATCTCAGCCATACGACTATGGAACGCGCTCCCCTGTGATCTGCGTCTTATCCAGAACTACTCAACATTCAAGAGGGAACTCAAAACATACATATTAGGGACGGTATAGCCACCATTCTTGTGCCCCTCCCATCTCTTTCTTTCTCCTCTCCATCACAGCTTCGAATTTTACCGTTCTATTTCTCTTCCTCTAACCTATCTACCTCTTATATATCTCTTTCACCCCATTCTATCGCCTTATGTCTCTGCTCGATGAGAATAACTCACAAGCTGCAAGAACATAACGAGAAAATTCCCAACTAACAATGTGACTGACATTCAGAAAAGAAAAGTATGTTTACTTTCATATACATAGTCATTATTATTATTATTATTATTATTATTATTACTATTATTATTATTATTACTATTATTATTGATTGTTATAATTATTTTTTATTGTTATAATTATCATTGTACTACTGTTATGATATCTATTTTTTTCTTTAACATCAATACTGCATAATAGGCTATATGTCCTTAATGTTAAGTAGAAACTGTAACTCGTTCAATCTGAGTATGCCTGGTTAGGTGTAAGAGAGGGCCTGAAGGCCCTAAACTTGCCAGGTAAAATAAATGAATAAATAAATAAATGAATAAATAAATCCCTTCAAACTGAACGTAGGGAAGAAATACTTACTGTGTTAACTACTCTAACGCAAGTTGGTTAACACAAAGGCACAGAGACCCTGTACTAAACAATGATGTTATTGAGTATGACATTAACAGCCCCTCTCGTTTAAATCAGAATCATTTCATGCTCTTCCCTGTTTAGTATTGCTACTAGTTTCGTGTGTGCTCGAGACTTCTGCTGTAAACTACTTCATCTAGTTCATTTAAGGTACGTGTGGCTGAGTCGGCATGTATTGCTGTTTTCTATCTCATTGGCCACTTATTTCTCGATTTCCAAGTTGGTAGTACATTTATCTGCAAGTTTAGGTTACTGTGTTGTAGTGTGAACGGATCATAGAAAGAGTTTAGGGTTTGTGCCAGGAAAGGTTAGCAACATGAAGCTCTGCCTTCAGCTGTATTATATTGTTTGACACAAGACTGCTTAATTAGACTGGCGACCGATTTTAATATGTAATGTTACAACTTGCTTTCGTGCTTGGAGAACGTCTGCTCCTACCCACCTGTTTACTGTACGATATACTCTGCTCGATTGTTTCGGAAACAAATCCCAGTTTGATGATTCAGTTCCCATTGCCTAATCTCACGGTCACAACTTTCTTAAAACTTTCTCACAGGGGTTGTACGTTAGCATCGATTGCCGTTTAAGGTGGTCGGAGTTACCGTTACGGGGAGGGGGAGGGTGGGGCAGCGGTACCCCAAAAGACTAATTGAGTTGTTGGGTCAAAATTACAAGGCTTAAAGAAGGAAATCATTCACAGATTCCTGAAACTAACACTGACAGATCAGTGCGAGAGCTATCATCCAATCAGATTAGCAATTCAGATATCCAAATGACTAACAAAAGTAACATGTAAAAGGAGGTAGAGAATCTGTTATATAACCAGTAGTTCAGCTTCCGTAAAGATAAAGGCACCACAGAAAAATAATTTTAAAAAAAATTGATTGTAGACCAAGAAAATGAGTCGAAAATGTAAAGTGGGGTAAGATGTTAAGAATTCGGAAAGACATTAGCGTAAGATAGAGAGAAAGACTGATGATACAGAATCTATACAAAAACCTAGGGGATTAATAAGGATGAAAGAATCTACTCATATTACACCGGTTTCTATTACATGCATGCAGATTTTGACCTCTAGCGTTCAAATTATAAGTGGGAGAAGCAATAAGGAAACTTAAAAGTTCATGAGTAGAAGTGAGTTCCTGTTTGAAAGAATATGTTATAGAGTATGTAGATGACTTTGTTATCCTCAGGGAAAGTGAAGAAGAGGTACACAATCTGTTGAAAGGAATGAGTAGTATGTAGACAGAGTGTAAACAGAAGGAAGGCGAAAGTGATGAAAAGGGACAGAAATGAAAATAGTGATAAACGAGGTGTTCGCATACTCGAAAGCCCAACCGGATTACAAATCCACAAATTCATTGAATGGCAGCAGCCAATAGTGCACTCAAAACAAATTGGGGATTGAATTGAAGCAAACCAGTTTACACCTTACTTAAAGGTTCAGAGACACAACACCCAACCACTAAACTCAACAATTCGTGTCGACGCCAGCTGAGGCAAGGTTCGCTCATTGACTGGCCACGGCCCACATGCTACACAATAAAGATGAGATTTCAGCCTAAAAATAAAATAAAGTAAACCTAATTTTGACATTATACGAAACAAATCGTAAAATATTCTTCACACGTTGCTGCACAAAACTGTATTCAACTTATCTTTGTGTGACTTTAAGAAGTATTTTATTTTGAATTTTTATATATTACTTGTGTATCCCTGAACTTACCTATTTTCCGACATGTTTCTCTTTATATGCGATTCTAAATCATATCAATGTTTGTCTGAATGAAATCCATATGCAAATAGGCAGTTAAAGAAACTGCACTGTTGTATATGTTAGCAAAAATTGATGGGCACAGTCGTCGGAGAATGAAAATCATCTCTGAGGATCAGCCCTCTGTCAGATGGCAAGTCACTGAGTGCTCGACTGACCGAACAATAGACCAGCTACTGTCATATTATGGAATGGCCATCAGGAATAACGGAAACGATTTAGAAAGTATGAACAAAGCAAGCTTGGCTTCATACTTCCAGAAAACTATGAACTGACAGAAAAACGAGACATCACTTTGTTCTGTCGAAGCTGCATCGTGGCCTAAATTCCGGAAGCCAGAAGTTTCGGGAGTGCGTTTCGAGCAGAAGAAGTCTATTGCTGAACCGATTACAGAAGCCATCAAGCAAATGTTTAGGATCATAGTTCACCCAAATCTCCCCGTAAACTGTGTACATGGAAGGACTCAGGATCCCAATGAGTCTTTCAATAATATTGCCTGAGTAAGAGATCGCAACAAAATGTGATTTTACTGTTAAATTGACTGAAACAGGAAATCAATGGTGCTATATTAACATTTAATGATGGGCACATGTAGAGAATAAGAGCTGTAGCGCAGGCTATCGTACTGCAAAGAGACTGGAGTTACAGGACGCGTGATAACAAACTGTGGCATAGCGTGCAGCCGAGCGCACTGACGAAGAAGCAAGGTCACCCAGAAGGAAGAAGCTTTCAGAGAAGAATGACGGCAAATAAGATGATGCTGACTACGATGCTTGCTGTCTTTGAAGCTTAATTTAAATATACGACTAGGTTTTTATCATTATAAACTTGAAACTCGTTTTTCACAATATTATTTTTATATGCTTTGTGTGCCTATACATCAATAACTACTTGTGATAGCTAAATGAAATATTATGACCTGTGCTATTATAACATACTGTACCTTCTAATGCACAATCATGGTAGTGGCTTAAATAGATATGAAACAAAGGCCTGACATGCACAAATACTCGTAACAAGAAATGGCACAATTTGGAAACATAGACCTGCGGTTCTTTCACACATTATCCCTCAATTTTGCTTCTGCATAGGTAAATTACGTGTAAAGCTTTTGGCTGTTATCTCCATTGGTCTCAGAGATAAAGCTACGTAATCATCGCTTATTTAACGTTGACTGCACTCTTTCTCTTTCCTTCTAAGGTCCTTGTCCCGCTCCAACGCGGGGTCGGCCTTGTTATGACGGATTTGTCAGTGTTAGTTGCAGAGGGTGGATGGATGCTCTACCTGCCACCACCTCGACCCCTCCGGGATGTAAGTAGTTTACCCCAGAAGAATGTGTCTCTTGTAAGTCATGAAATAGTGTGAACGTTTCCAGATGTCTGTGAGTTGCGTAAATGAGGCGGAACGTGGGGACGAGCCTGGCATTCACCTATCGGGATGTGGAATATCGCCTGACAACCACATCCAGGCTGGCGGGCATACCGGCCCTCGTCGTTACTAAGCCGGACGGATTCGATCCGGGGCTGGTGCGCCCACCTGAGTCCAGATAGCAACTCATTAGCACTCTTGGTTACCCTGGCGGGTTTTAATATTGACTGCATAGGGCTTCCAAACACGCTGACTGGCACGTGGCCGCGAGCGGCCACAGTGGATTCTTAGGACTGACACCGCATGACCCATGGCTGCGCAGTAGAGCTCACGGCTGACGCCGTGGCTTGGCGTAACGGTAAGACATCCGTCACTATACGTGCGGCCATTAACGTGTTAAATTACAACATTAGCCATAACACGAATTGCGTATTTTGGGAATGTGGTCTGTAGAATACACTGTTATACCCCGTTGTTGGTGCCTACTCCTAAAACTAGTGCAATAAAAACCTGTAAAGGACATTATGAAAACAGTGGAGCTCCCAATACAGTGGGAAACGATCAATAAGGTAACTGATGTATTCTCACAGACGCTATATGAAACTATTCGACTAAGATCGGAAACACAATATATGTACAGATTTGGGAACTATATGGGAACACAACTAGAGACACAATCACAAACTCAGATATCAAAAAAGGCACAAAACGACATCTTACACGGTAATAAACCAGTTTGTAGCACTATCATCTCATATATACACTAAGATGACAAAACCCATGGGATAGTGATATAAATGCATACAGATAGCGGTAGTATCGAGTACGCAAAGTATAAAATGGTAGTGAATTGGTGGAGCTGTCATTGGTACTCAGCTCAGGAGATACACATGAAAAGGTTCCTGACGTAATTACGGCAGCACGACGGGAACTAACAGACTTTGAACGTGGAATGATCATTGGAGCTAGAAGCAAGGGTCATTCATTTCGGAAATCGTTAGGAATATCAATATTCCGATATCCACAGAATTAACAGCGTGCCGAGGATACCAAATTTCAGGCAGTGCTGCTCACCAGCGCTGAAGCAGTGCCCGACGTGCTTCACGTAACGAACAAGAGATGTGGCGTTAGCGTAGAGTTATTACTGCTCACAGACATGTAACATTTCTAAAAATAACTACAACAATCAGTGAGGGATGTACGACGAACGTATACGATAGGACGGTGCAGCGAATTATGGCGTTTATGGGCTAAGCAGCAAACGACCCATGTTAGTGCCTTTGCGGATAGCACGACATCGCTTCCAGTGCCTGCGCGGGGCTCTTGATCGTATCAGTTGGACCATTGACACCTCAAAAACCGGGGCCTGGTGTGTGTCCCGACTTCAGTTGGTAAGAGCAGATGGTAGGGCTCGAGAGTGGCTCACATCCGACGAAGCCATGGACCAAAGTTGTGAACAACGCACTGTTGAAGCTGATAATCGTTCCGTCATGGTTTCCCATAGAATGGACTGGGTCCTCGAGTTCGACTGAAAAGTTCTTTTACAGGCAATGGCTGTATTCGGCTGCTTGGAGAACATTTACATCCGTTCATACACTTCATGTTCCAAAATACAAAGAAGGAATATTTATAAGCGTCAATGCATCATGTCACCGGGTTCACAGGTGATGGCGATTGGTCTGAAGAACATTCTGGACAACACAAGCGAATGATTTGGCTGCTGAGATCGACAGAAACGGATTCCAGGGAACTTTATGGGCATAATCGACAGGTCAACTCGTGCACAACATCCTGCACTGTCAATAATTTCGTAATTATGGACGACTCTAGAGACAGCATGTATCACTATTTATGCAGGGATGCTCCAACGACTTGTTGAATCTATACTATGTCGAGATACTACACTACGCCGGCCAAAAATAAATTCTGGCATGATTGTACATATATGATTTTTGTCACCTCAGTGTACATTGATAAAGATGAATACAAGGGGTCGAGAGTACGGGTATCTTTTCTTGACTGGTGAGAACATGTTTACTTTCCGCGCTCACAGGGTTTCGCCGGCGTAAAGCCGATTCAAGCGGATCGGTCAACCTCGCCGGTTGAGCCATGTGCTGGAGTGAGTTGAGACCAGACACGGAGCTGGTTGTGACAAACCGGGGTATCTAGCCCTGGCGACAAATTCAGGAGACACGAAATTCATATTCTTGAAGAAAAACCCCTTGTTTGACAAAGCGCCTAGCACTCAGCGCCCCTCAGCCTATGGAGTATTCATATGATTTTGCTCGGCATCCCTGTTTTTACACATTCTAAGTTGATTTTTGAACGAATCGCAAGATCATTTAGGAATGCGCGACTAGTGTAAGTGATGTATCTGCCAGGGAAATTCCCGTCGCATCTAGAAATAGACAAAAAGGGACGGGGCTATACAAGCTGAGGAGAATAAACCCGAGCGAATGCATGTTAGTCGCTTTTTGTTTATGTTTATATTAAAAATGAAGATATTCCTCCACCTGTATTTAAGTTACTAACCACCTTCCACGCGAAGCACGTCCGTATCTCACCACTGACTTCTAATATCAGCCGTACGCTGTTGACGTCAACAAGTCTATGGGCCTGAAGATGACGTTGTTACAACGTTGAAACTAGTTGCCGAAATAAAATCGACACCTTAAAAACCGCTGGAGGAATTTCTTCATTTTAAATATAAATTTATACCAGCTGACGTCCTACTGTCCTCCATTTCAACTATGGATAGATGAAGATTTTGTGTATGTGGTTAATTGGGTGTGCAAATGATTAGCGTTGTTATAATTACTAGCGTTGTTACATGTAATCCACAGATTCAGACGACCAGAGTGGAAATAAAGAACTATCAGTAATAACAGGTTAGAAAGGTTACATATTAATCTTCTCGGTGTCTCCAGAAAACTTGTGCCAGATCGCAACATTACCAAGGGCTAGCTGTAGAGTCGTCCCTGGTTAGCAGCCTCGTAAGTTATATTCTCGGAATAGCGCGGGAAACTCGTTGTACGAACACGTAATAACTCCTAACCAGAGAATAACCCCAGGATATCTAAACTGGTGTTGCTGGCAGAGTTATTGGCGCTAACTGGCGAATAACTTTTGACAATGACGGGAATAGTTAGAGAATTACTGAAGACAGGATTGTTTGTTGGGACAAGGAAGGAGAAGACACTGGGATATCACATAAATTACATGGAACAATATCACGATTCCAAATGTATTTAAAATTTTGTATTACTTCTTCTCGATCTCTTGCTTGAGAAGATGGAGCAGATGAATGAAATGTGAAACTACCTCCAAACATAAAACTATTTACATATAGTAGGCCTTATAGGCATTACTTATTGGTACTTCGTGAATTGTATTCTGTAGTATTATTTATATAAATGAGGTAGACAAAAACGATCATCTGTGCCAGTCTCGCTTACTTGGCATGTGTTACAAATGCCGAAATTTTAGAAAAGCCTATTTCGTTTTATCTAGCAGAGAGTGAAAAAATAGACGTAATCAAGTCGAGAAACGGCACCAGTCATGTCTACTACTCCTGTTGACGCCTTTTTCAGTATTAGACATCGACGTTTTGATTTTTCATATAGCAAAAACTTTGACGAAATTTGATGAGGCAATGGATTATTTTCCAGAAAGGAAAGCACGAAGTGTGAAGCTATAGCAATATTAGTGAGAAAAAGTTCTAGAACCTAAGACTGAAGAAAGGCTTACTGCCTTTCTTGTCTCTTATCGTCCTGAATGTAGGTTTCATTGGTTCCATTAAAAAAATAAATGTTTGAATTTCACAGAGTCAAAAATAGTGACGGGCGATAGGAGACTGTTGTGTGAAGAAGCGTGGCGCTGCATTTGGGCACTTACTACCGAACAACGTATCTTACATTTCCTCAAACACGTATGTTTTATATATCAAACACTTTAGGAAGATGTGTGCTAAAAATTTTACATATTTTTGAAAAACAGAATTTTTTTAATTTTTGACTTTATATCTCAATCGCTCGAGGAGGGAGGGCAAAGGGGGTACGCCAATATCAAGTATTTGCCACTGTTCAGATATATCGAAGACCGGGGGCTGTTTGTGACCTCATCCGTGATGGGCTCTGTTTGGTACATTGCCGAAATACCCAGTGTCGTGGCCGAATGTGGAAGACGGAAGATCACCCTCCAGCCGTTTCTACTTTCAGTGCGTTTCCTGCAGTCCACGGCTAGATGTTAACTTGGTCAAATGCCCTTTGAAGGAAGTTAGCTCTAATAGATTTAGACTGCCACATGACACAGAGGCTGTGAATTCGTCACGCTAGGATGATAACAGATAAATATTGTTTGGTGTGAACTTTATGTTAAACTTGTTATTAAACTTGTTTCTGTCGTATATTTGGATCTCATTCGAAAATAAGTTACTGAATGCTTATGTTTGCTGCCCGTCATAGTTAATTTTCCTTAAATTATATTGTGGGAGGTGCAGATATATCGATGTTTCCTGTACATAGCTTATCTTCCTTAGGGTCGTTGTCAACGGTTCACTTCTGTGTTTAAAGGTTTTTCCTTATCACTTCAGGTGGGAGTCTTTAATATCCATTGTTGTTCTTTCTTGTAAGTTACTGTTGTGATTCAATGAATGTTAAAGCTGAACTGTGGCACCTATCAACAACTACCTTTTATTCATATTCTGCTGCAACATTTTATACCTTTTTAAAGTACGTCTGGCGTATTAGGTCTAGTGTTGTTTAACCAAGTACATTGGAATCTCTCATGTTTCTTTTCTGTCGTAGCCAGATATTACTAGTTGTGAAACATGGTATTTTGACGATTTGTACTCTGTCTTTAAATGTGTTTCTCTCTTTGTTGCAGCTCTGCGTCATTTGTTGCCATGACTAATGAAATGATTGTTATTACTTTTCGAAGGCAACAGTCAACTTGTTGGGAAGCTAATAATTATCACGTTGGCTGTCTTAATTCTTATTTCAAAACCTGTGAACCTGATTATTTCTGAGAACTGACTGTTGTACTCAAGTGTAAACAAAATTATATTTCATTAATTGTGCTGAAGTGAGACTTATTTAATTCATGAGGTTTTAATCCAAAACATTCATTTCTTGTTAAATTCACGAATACTGTGTAGGAAAGAAACTCAGTCAATGTCGTTCTATTCATTCGGTATACGCTGACATCTGTTTTCTAGGTAAACATTGTGTTAACAAATTCTTCGTATATTGAGGACATTTGTTATTTTGGTTGAAGGCAAAACTTAGTTTCCGTTACTAAGATTATTTGTGCAAATATCTTGCTCACGAATTGTGCTTATTCATGTTCTGTCACCTGACCATTATAAGCAACCTGCTTCCTCGTTATCCTGTATCTCCCCACATGTATGTACCTAAAGCGAGATGCCACATATTTTGGGAGCATATACAGTCGAATGATCATGTACTCGTATTATTTAGGAGCTGCATGTGTAACATATGCTTTATTTTGGCATTAGGTGCACATGATCGTGATTTGGAGAAAAAGCAAGATAATACACTCCTGGAAATTGAAATAAGAACACCGTGAATTCATTGTCCCAGGAAGGGGAAACTTTATTGACACATTCCTGGGGTCAGATACATCACATGATCACACTGACAGAACCACAGGCACATAGACACAGGCAACAGAGCATGCACAATGTCGGCACTAGTGCAGTGTATATCCACCTTTCGCAGCAATGCAGGCTGCTATTCTCCCATGGAGACGATCGTAGAGATGCTGGATGTAGTCCTGTGGAACGGCTTGCCATGCCATTTGCACCTGGCGCCTCAGTTGGACCAGCGTTCGTGCTGGACGTGCACACTGCGTGAGACGACGCTTCATTCAGTCCCAAACATGCTCAATTGGGGACAGATCCGGAGATCTTGCTGGCCAGGGTAGTTGAATAACACCTGCTAGAGCACGTTGGGTGGCACGGGATACATGCGGACGTGCATTGTCCTGTTGGAACAGCAAGTTCCCTTGCCGGTCTAGGAATGGTAGAACGATGGGTTCGATGACGGTTTGGATGTACCGTGCACTATTCAGTGTCCCCTCGACGATCACCAGAGGTGTACGGCCAGTGTAGAAGATCGCTCCCCACACCATGAAGCCGGGTGTTTGCCCTGTGTGCCTCGGTCGTACGCAGTCCTGATTGTGGCGCTCACCTGCACGGCGCCAAACACGCATACGACCATCATTGGCACTGAGGCAGAAGCGACTCTCATCGCTGAAGACGACACGTCTCCATTCGTCCCTCCATTCACTCCTGTCGCGACACCACTGTAGGTGGGTTTCACGATGTTGGGGCGTGAGCGGAAGACGGCCTAACGGTGTGCGGGACCGTAGCCCAGCTTCATGGAGACGGTTGCGAATGGTCCTCGCCGATACCCCAGGAGCAACAGTGTCCCTAATTTGCTGGGAAGTGGCGGTGCGGTCCCCTACGGCACTGCGTAG
Organism: Schistocerca gregaria; assembly: GCF_023897955.1. Classification (NCBI taxonomy): domain Eukaryota; kingdom Metazoa; phylum Arthropoda; class Insecta; order Orthoptera; family Acrididae; genus Schistocerca; species Schistocerca gregaria. Next base: position 590,840,151 of record NC_064924.1, on the reverse strand, counting down.
GATCCTACGGTCTTGGCGTGCATCAGTGCGTCGCTGCGGTCCGGTCCCAGGTCGACGGGCACGTGCACCTTCCGCCGACCACTGGCGACAACATCAATGTACTGTGGAGACCTCACGCCCCACGTGTTGAGCAATTCGGCGGTACGTCCACCCGGCCTCCCGCATGTCCACTATACGCCCTCGCTCAAAGTCCGTCAACTGCACATACGGTTCACGTCCACGCTGTCGCGGCATGCTACCAGTGTTAAAGACTGCGATGGAGCTCCGTATGCCACGGCAAACTGGCCGACACTGACGGCGGCGGTGCACAAATGCTGCGCAGCTAGCGCCATTCGACGGCCAACACCGCGGTTCCTGGTGTGTCAGCTGTGCCCTGCGTGTGATCATTGCTTGTACAGCCCTCTCGCAGCGTCGGGAGCAAGTATGGTGGGTCTGACACAACGGTGTCAATGTGTTCTTTTTTCCATTTCCAGGAGTGTACATCACACAGATTACGCGATGCCATTCACAATTCAGCTAATAGTAAGTAGTGCGCAATGCTTCTTACAATTCGTATCACAGAACACAGTAGTTTTAAGTAACAGCAACAGTACATAGAAGCTTTAATTATTAGTAGTTGTGTCACTCTAATCTAGAACTTTCCTCCCAGACGTGCCACGCTCGAAGGATTTTTGTAGTTCCTTGGCTTTACCAGGTCGATGTTGGTCATGTTTCTCTATGTCATTCCCTTCATTAATTTTAATTCGTCTTAAATAATATAATACTGTTTCTAAGGTTCACTTCCTCCAATCATGATTAGTGTTTTTTCGTTACACTAATCAAAACCAAATTAGTTCGACAAAAGCCTTCGAGGAAACATCATAAGTAGAACACAAAAAAGCTAAGAAAGTACTGTTCCAACGGAAATTAGTAAGATAAACTGGTCCACTCCGTAATCGGCGATAACTAACTATACAGAGGGCAATCAGAGGCCTATCTAATTGCTGATTGCCTACTGTGGTAACAATCCAGTACACCTTAATGCAGAGTCTACAGAATAACTTTTGTACTGTACCACTAGCCTTTGTTTTCTGTCGACTAGTCGCTATGCATTGTTTGAATGACAAAACTTCTCTTCGAGTGCACTGGCTTAAAATAATGCTAAGGGTACGGTCCATTATAAAGCGTTGGTTCTAGTTGTCATCTCATCTGGACATCCTGATTTTAGTTCTAATGATAAATATACCAACCGCTCCCCAACCGTTAAGCCTCTGACTCATCGTCATAGTATGGTAAGTTTTTCAATGAAACTTTAGTAGAGATATAGTCATATTTTCCTTACTGGATGGATGTGACACGGAATTCAACGTTGTCTCTTGTATAATGGCAATTCATCTCAAATTAAAATGCAGTCATATGACAAAAGGGAATAACAGTCATTGGCAGCATGTTTGCATTTGTGTAAATCAATGGGGAAAGTTGAAAATTTGTGCCAGATCGTCATCTGAACTTATTCTCCTCTCTGTCGTAGACTGGGAAATGGATTACCTCCGCCCAGACTGCTCCTGAATTCGCAGACTGTCTGGAACGAGGACCTAAGGAACTAATCGGGCTTGTAAATCTTTCTTTCCCATATGCTGTATGTTATTTAACTGGTCCCACAAAGTTCCCATCAGTTTAATGTGTGTACAATATGTTAAGGTCCAAAGAGCACACACATACACACACACACACACACACACACACACACACACACACACACACACACACACAGAGAGAGAGAGAGAGAGAGAGAGAGAGAGAGAGAGAGAGAGAGACAGAGACAGAGAGAAACGTTTCTTTGTTTTCTCAAGCATACTATGGGTTTTGCAAAGTAGTCCTACGTTTATGATATATGATCAATATCATTACACCAGAGTGTGCCTGCGTCCTAATATATAATTTTCTCAAGAAAATAAGTTGATGAATCTTTTGTCTTCTATACCCGTGCAACGTGAAGAGTTCTTGCTACAGTCTGAGAATTGTTAACTATGAGGTCACTAACATAATGAATTCTGAATATTTTAGTAGACATGTTTCCAGCTTAACCTATCTGAGAGACCGTCATCTGTTTGCCAATTGTAATGAAGTCTCCCACTTTGAGTTTAAATAGACTTGTAAGAGTCATTTTTACTTGGTTAGATAAAGTCCATTAAAGGCTGCTATACTTTACGTCGGTTGGAATTATTTCGATTGTCTTTCATGTCACTCTCTTATCTTAATGCAGTGAGATGAGCCTCTCCACTACCTATGTTCAAAGATATTTTGGCTCTGCCTATTAGTAATGCCATCTCTGGCGTCGAGCTAGGTGGTGGCAAGGGCCACGTATCACACGGTCATTACCTGAACAGATGGATGACTTTTCGGCTGAAGAGCACGCGTGCAACATTCAAACAGTTAATGTACGGGTTGCTGAGAGTTTTCATACAAAGGGTGTTCTAGTGTAACTTCATGACATAATCGTGTGTTCAAAGGAAATGTAAGAATGTAGACTATATCCTAGGGAAGTATTCAAGACTCTATGAAAAGCCCATTTGACGCTCAAGACGGAAAAATGCCACTTTGCTCTGTAAGTCAGTTAGTTGGGCCATATAATTAGTATGGACGGTGTGAGGACGGATCTCAGGTCAGTGTAAGCAGTAAAAGATTTTATGATTGCACAGGTTACACTCATTTTGCCTGTTTTAAGGTAAGCGCAAAGTAACGTAAAATAAAGACTGAACTTGGTGTCGTGTTTTAAAAGGTGCATCTTAGTCTGAATGTTACAGCAACCCTCAGTAATATGTACCATATAACTTCTATTGATCTCCTTCTACATCCTCCTGTTGCGGAGCCACAATAATATTACCTTGTCATCCTCTTCTTCTTGTAGTGAAATAACTAAGTAGTTCAAAGTCCAATCCAATTTGGCAATAATTTTCTCCATCCAACCGCCGACTGCCCGTTGACGCCGCAACTACGCTTGGGCCACTACCTGGGAAACAGCGGTGGCTTCGGCCAAGTTGCCATATATCTAAGCAACGAGGCAGTCCCTTTTGCCCACAGAGACGCTGTCGTAAGACTTTGTTTCAAATGGCTCTGAGCACTATGGGACTTAACTTCTGAGGACATCACTCCCTTAGAACTTAGAAGTACTTAAACCTAACTAACCTAAGGACATCACACACAACTATGCCCGAGGCAGGATTCGAACCAGCGACCGTAGCGGCCACGCGGTTCCAGACTGTAGCGCTTAGAACCGCTCGGCGACACCGGTTACTTTGCTAATATAGACGTAAGGCTGATGATTGCGCAGGGAGGGGGGACGGGGAAAGGGGTACAGTTAAACCTCAAGAGATGATCACCAGAGAGTCTTAGTAAAAGTGAACAGTAGCTAGCCCATAAATAAAAGAATTTAAAAAAAATGGTCTAGCAATGTATTGTGGGAGGACTGGACTTTTAGGCAGTAGTCAATCTGTATAACTACCATAAATAACTACCACAGCACTGGCAATTAGAGAAAGCTGTATACGTTCAAATTTGGTTCCTGGTCCCAGCGACTGGAGGATGAGGTTTTTATGTCAATGACATCTCCATGGCGCCACATGAAGAGGGAAATTCTAGAGCTGACAACGTCCTCGCCTCCTCAGAAGTAACAAGTAACAAGTCAAAGCGGTTGCTATGTACAGTCGGCAATGTTGGCTGCATTATGAAAGCTGGAGGAGCACTACGTAGATTATAATACTGCTGGAAGTACTATACTCTGCCATTCTAGGTCAAATGACTCACTTCTTCCGTCCCATTCGTCAGATTTAGCCTTCCCGGCTTCCTATTTGATTCCGTAACGTCATGGACATATGACAGAGACAGACGCTGGAGTAGACCCTACACACGCCTGTGAGTTGGTTGGCACCGTGATCTCCATCCACCTAAATACTGTTGACACTTCGGGCAAACGCCTACGGTCTATGACGCCATTTGCAACGAATCTCTAGATTTCTCGCGGCTAGTTAACGCGTTCTCTGCTTAATTTCTCCTCGAGTGCGTTTCAAATTTTAACGATTTTACTGTTTCTCAAGCAATCACGGCAATGTATAAATGTGATGCTAAGTCGTCCTTGTGTTTTTAATATTCTGTGAGCTGGAGTAAGATAACTCGTTCATCCTTGTAACACTTTTCTTCTTCTAATAATTTTCTGTATTTGACCAGTTTATTTCCAGCGATAATATGGTAATGTGGCTTAGTGAATGGGAAGAAGGCAGATTGCCGTAACTCTAATTCATTTTGAAAAAGAAACTGAAGTCGCGCTAGAAACGTATAATTTCTTCTCTGTAATCGTCCACGTACGGCAGTATACTCATATTGCAAATGTTGGTAGAAATACTTGCTACGGTAATGATGACTGAAGAAATTCTATGGAGGTAGAAACTGATTTTCTGACGGAAGGGAAGCTAACGACGGTTAGGGAATGAGTGCAGTCAATATTTACGAAGCGTAGGAACTGAGGACATTACATGGTGCCTTGTAATGTAAATGAAAATTCTAATCAAATAAAATAACGAATGACTAACCTTCACGTACGACTACATCATCTGAGGGCAAGTCTCCAGTGATACCAAAATCCTTGCTCTGGAGACTGAGTAGTAGTAGTAGTAGTTGTTGTTGCTGTTATTGTTGTAGCAGTAGTGGTAATAGTGGAATCAATTGTGATCCATTTGGTTTCCTAATTAGTTTCCAAAAGTCCAAGTATATATAGCTAAAACTTCGTTAAAACACTATGATGTACAATTTAATATTGCCAAAAAGAGAGGAATTATAGCCACTAGATGGCCTGTCAAATGCAAATGAACGCAAATGGGAATAATAAATAAATATGGAAGGTGAATTTGGTAAATGGACGGCACACTATAGGAAATGACTCCCCCAGGATAAGGGGCCAAAAACGTCCTATTGATAAAAGGCAGGAAATGTGTTCCTAGGGTAGAGCAGCCACTTGAACGTCAAGATAAAAGATGTTTGAATGAAATCTGTGGAAGGACCAACCAGGTCGTCCGTCAGAGTGGTGCAAGCAGGACGAACATGTGAACAGTTGTCCGCCACAACTGACTGTATCTATACCGTTAACAACGCACGCTGGCCCTCTTTCATATGGACCGGTCTCCGCGCCAATCGTTTTGTCGCTGGTTTCTTGCCACAGGCGACCAAGGTGTTGGGTTTTCTGTCATCCATTCTATTCAGAGATAAGGCTACCTTTACGAGCGTCGGTATCGTCGACCTTCATAACACCCACCTTTTGGCTGCGGAGAATCGCCGTGGTATGGAGGTAGCGAAGTATTAGCACCGGTTCAGCCTGAAATGTGTGGACGAGGATTATAGGCAACCGCCTCGCAGAACCAGTCATTCTTTCGCAATGCGTCACAGACGAGGCATATCTGGAGTTTCTGGGAGTGGTTCTGCCTCCCCTGGTGGAAGATGTGCCTTTGATTGTGCAAAGCCCAATGTGGTTACTGCATGACGGTGCTGCAGTTCATTGCTCCTTAGAGTGCGAAGCTAATACGCTTGTACAGACAGAACGTTCTCATTTTCCCGGTGTAATCACGCGTGCGATCATTAAACTCAAGTGTCTACTTTTCACCTTCAAATGAGAGTACTTCCTATTGGAAGTACTTCTGGCAATATGTCCCCTTTGCTCTCAGTGGTCATTTCCTGTATTTACCGAAATTAGTATACCGTATTGCAAAAAAGCATCCATAATACTTGATAACCCTGTTGTCAGCTCTCAAGCTTGACTTGCAAGATTCTGCCACCCTAAAATTGATTGAAAGAAGTTGTTGCGAACAGGTGTGGAAACACTGAAACATTGGCATGGGGATGTAAACAGAATGGCGGTACGTGTTTTTTCCTTAAGAAAGATAAAAATAAAAAGCCTTGCACCACAGTACCTTAGTTCAGGTGCAAAACAAGATGGTCAGCACCTTTTTCACCTTACCGATTAGCTATATAATTTTATTTTGGCTGCTTTAGTGGCGTGCAACTGTGCCGCTGCACAAGGATTTCATTGTGTATCTGAACAACAGATGCATTTTTGAAAGTAAATTAAATCTTATTTAGTTTACTTTATTCTTTAGACGTGGTACTTTAAGGTTTATCTCTACTCTTGTAGTACATTCTAATACGATATAAATTAAATGCTGTATTCGCTCACAAATTTCTGACTCATTGGCGAAAACTGTCTAACGGGAGAAAAACAAGTTTTGTTTGAACATACCGTGTGTCGCAATATTGAATAAGTATGTGGGACATGATAACTTACAGGTATCCTGTGTACTTTCCAAAAATACTTTGTGATGGCTTGCGAAGCACTTTGATCGCATAGTACTGCAAATACTTTCCGCTTTGTCTAGGCTACACCCCATCGAGACATACTCCCAAGTCCACAGGGTGGCCAGGCTATAGGGGTTGTCTGCTATACCAGCACAAGCAACTGTGAAAATAATACCGACCAGCATTCGCCTCACAAAGATTGCAAAGTTATAGTAAGCCTACACCTGTTCGCCTTATAGCTAGTAACGGTGTGACTGAGCTTACCCCACATGCAGAGAGAAGCATGCGTGTAGATGCACCCCTGTTCCTCAACATGTGTGTGAGTGACTCCATTCACACCTGTGTAGACGCTGGGGACCTGTACTCCTATTCTCGGCAAGCTAATGCCACATGGCGACTATCTCCAAGGTACACAGGTGTAAATGCACCTTTACGAGTCAAATCACACAGGACGACCTTCTGTGTTCGGAATCTCCTGCAGTTTCAGCTGCCATCACGCACTTTGTCTGCTGCTAGCGGATCCCGCATCGGCCATTTTAGCGCTGTAAGAGGAAGCTTCTTACCTCCTCGATGTCACGTTGCAAGGTTCACCGTATCCGTGGGCCGCGATAGTACTTATGATGTATGATGCCATACAATTGCGGATCATCAGTACACGACGAGAGGTACACTATGTGATCAAAAGTATCCGGGCACCCCCAAAAACATATGTTTTTCATATTAGGTGCATTGTGCTGTCACCTACTGCCAGTTACTTCATATCACCCACCTCGGTAGTCATTAGACATCGTGAGAGAGCAGAATGGGTTGCTACGTGGAACTCACGGACTTCGAACGTGGTCAGATGATTGGGTGTCACTTTATCATACGTTTGTACGCGAGATTTCCATACTCCTAAACATCACTGGGTCCACTGTTTCTGATGTGATAGTCAAGTGGAAACGTGAAGGGACACGTACAGCACAAAAGCGTACAGGCCGACCCCGTCTGTTGACTGACAGAGACCGCCGACAATTGAAGAGGGTTGTAATGTGTGACAGGCAGACATCTATCCATACCATCACACAGGATTTCCAAACTGCATCAAGATCCACTGCAAGTACTACGACAGTTGGGTGGGAGGTGAGAAAACTTGTATTTCATCGTCAAGCGGCTGCTCACAAGCAACACATCATGCCATTAAATCCCAAACGACGCCTCTTTCGGTGTAAGGAGCGTGACCGTTGGACAATTGAACAGTGGAAAAACATTCTGTGGAGTGACTAATCACGGTACATAATGTGGCGACCCGGTAGTAGGGTGCGGGTATGGTGAATGCCCGGTGAACGTCGTCTTCCAACACTAAAATCTGGAGGCAATTGTGTTATTGTGTGGTCGAGTTTTTTATGGAAGGGGCTTGTACCCCTAGTGGTTTTTGTGGCACTCTCATAGTGCTGGCTTACATTGATATTTTAAGCGCCTTCTTGCTTACCACTGTTGAAGAGAAATTCGGTGATAGCGATTGCATCTTTCCACACGATGGAGCCCCTATTCATAATGCACGGCCTGTGGGGAAGTGGTTACAAGACATTAACATCCCTGTAATGGACTGGCCTGCATATAGTCCTGTAATGATTCCTATTGAACACAGTTGGGATGTTTTGGAATGCCGACTTCGTGCCAGGGCTCACCGACCGACATCGATACCTCTCCCCAGTGCAGCACTCCGTGAAGAATGGGCTGCCGCTCCCCAAGAAACCTTTCCAGCAGCTGATTGAACTGCGCGAGCGGAAGCTGTCATCAAGGCTAAGGGTGGGCCAACACGATACTGAATTCCTGCATTACCGATGGAAGGGTGCCTCGAATCTGTAAGTTATTTTCAGCCAGATGTCCGGATATTTTGATCACATAGTGTATATGGGCAATTAGGCCGACTGCTACCGCTTTTTCTCAATCCGGTTCTCTCCGTGTAGGGTCCTGCTATTTAAGCGCCGACCTTGGACCGAGTTGCAGAAGTCACGCCGATCTGTGACTGCCTTCTGTATAGCTAGTTGGAGCCAAGAGCCTTCTCGCCATTGGCACGCAGAACCGGCCTCTACATTTGATCAATCCGGACGTGTTATCGTAGACAACAAGTGTTTTATAGATCCTGAGGCTGTCGTTTTACCGTATGGTCTCTCAGACGTGGACCATCTCCTAGTTTTGCTTAAATTGATGATTCATTAATGTAAACTTTTAATAACTTTATCTGATCCATCAGAAGTGTTTATTTCCCAACTCTTCTTCATCAAGAAAGAATTGTTGACGTCATTTATGTTACTTTTAATAACAGCCCTCGTCTGCATCTACTAGGGATACTATTCCTTCTGTTGTGTGCCGTGTACAGCCATATCACATTTGCCACATGTTATCCGGTTCGAGCAGGTACCTGCGCAAACTTCGTATGGAAGAGAGTGCAAACTACATCCTCTCGGCAGTAAAACTGACTTCTGGTGCCTACGAAGAGGCAACCGGCTGGCTCCCTTTCTCAACGAGTATTAGCGGAGCATCTGGAGCGTGTTGAACGGCTAACACGATTTGCAGAGTAATTGGACGCCCTCGAGAACCCTGCCGGTCGCCCGAAAGAAACGGGGGAAGCACGGGTAGCAAGCGGCAGCACCGCCCCTCGCCCCCCCCCCCCCTTTCCATCACCCCACTCCACCCGCATCCACCAGCGCTTCCCTCTGATTTGCTCCCCGGAACTCGAGTGTCTGCCTTTGCCACAGTGCTGGCGTGCGCCCCGCTGCTTCTTAAACTCATTCTGTCCCGTTCTTCGGCGGGCTCCAGCATCCTTCCACTTTTTTTTCTTCTTTCTGCAGGCAGGCTCCTAAAGAGATACTCCAGTACCGCGCCATAGTAGACGCCAATCCATACACGCTCTATGGACGCTGGAGGGTGCCTTTCATGAATACTGGAACACTTTCCACTTCCCCGGAGCTAACCTATACTTACAAAATGAAGTTTTTCCCGAGGTGTCTTTTTATTAACGTTTTATGTGTGACCTGTGACGAAAAGGGAGAATGTAGGGTTCGAGATAAGGCTATCAGTGCAGTGACCTTTGGTTAATACTACCTTTCCAGTGACATTTGGTGACGTGAAATTCATTTAAGTTTTCTCGATCATAAAGGGACTCTAATTGATCGCCAGCCTCTGTGTCCGAGCGGTTCTAAGGGCCTCAGCCTGGAAACATTCGTCTGCTACGGTTGCACGTTCGAATCTTGACTCGGGTATGGATGGGTGTGATGTCCTGAGGTTAGTTAGGTGTCCTGAGGTTAGTTAGGTTTAAGTAGTTCTAATCCTAGTCGACTGATGATCTCAGATGTTAAGTCCCATACTGCTTGAAGCCATTTGACTTTCTAATCGATGGTGAAGCTAAGTGACAATGCATATCTTTATTTACAAGACAAGAGGTCCACAAAAATACAAATGAGAGTCTAATTTCGTGATACTGAAAGGTAAAAAATGACGAAAAAGTATGGAGAGACACGTTACTGTTTGATTACCCACTTTTCAAACACTCACATGGTTAATCCCCGACCTTTAAATACCATGTGTGTTGTGATTAGAGAAACGGTATTTTGAAAGATTGCATAATTTGTTTGTTGTCCCACTTAATTCTACACAAAGCCCCTATTTCGTGTTAACTGTACATATTCAGACCCATGAAAGTGGCAGATGAACCAGTCAGCGTTCATAAGCTGTTGATGACTGAACACAGCAAATGAGAGCAGCTCTTGGCTTTCAAGCTAAGATACATATACAGCTGTTAAGCTAAGAAAGAAAGCAGTAATCAGCGTAAAAGTAAGGGTCACAGAAGACACCTTAAAAATCATTTCTGCAATTACTCAGTTCTTGGGAATTTTCTCCATTCGTTTAAGTTTCTCATATAAATAGCTAATAAAATAATTGCCAGACAGATTCATTGTAATAGTACTAAGGGATTCTGTTCATGGACAGATGAAAGGCCTCTTTCAAATGATGATTCAATGCTAGCTACGGTCAAAAGTTTGGGAACCGTATCAGGTAGGATTTATACAATTTGTTTCAAAGTATTTGCTTCCAACGTCTGGTAGTGATAGATCACATCCTGGGGAATAATTTTTATGACAATTCTCATTTCTTGTTTCACCTAAGCTGCATATTTTTCGATAAACTGCATGTTCTGATCCCCCTGGATCAACTTCAGATAAAGCTCGTCGTGTCAGCAACAAATATTGTCTATTGAGAAGCACATATCAGGCATCTGTACTATGATATGGGCTTCTGAGTAGACAAGACGGATTGCTGACGCAAGTACGTAGATCTAAAGACGATCCAATGGACGAAAACTAGTAATCTAGTTAAAAAATTTTAACTGAGACGGAACATCAATTGGCAATCATCTTAAGTATCAATATAGTAGCTGAATCTCTCAAGACGATTATGTCAGCTATATTGCGAACAGTGCTTGTTAGAGCCAAATATTCGCTAACGCTTTCTGTGAATGGTTGACATCTTTTTTGTGTACAGCAGATACGCGGCAAGGCAAAGGCAATCTGTGGCCTTGTGTATGCCTCGTGTGTTTTCGTATAATCAAGCCATTAGCTCCGTACGAAAGGGGAAAAGCTCAGCAATGTAGAACATTGTTTTTCTTTTCGATAATATCTTTCTCCGCTTGAAGACACCCATTATTAAGGTTTTCCTTTTGAAAATCACTCTATAAATTTATTGTGGTAGATAGTCTGCAGAACATGTAGTTAATAGACCCAGATAGTGTGGTGAAATCTCACCGTCCGCGAGCCACCGAGCACTAAAGGATGCCAAGCGTCGCTGAGAATCATCAGTGAAAGTTTTGGCTTTAAAATTAAATGATACCCACGACGCAATCCATCACTCCTAGACGGCTGATGCAAATTTTGAAACACCCAGTACATGAGGATGGACCACCTAAAAGAAGTGAAAGGTGTAGACACGGTTTCGTCCAATAACAGACAGAGCGTCAAAAATATTCTCATCCAACTCAAATGCGCAGAAAATGAACGATGTAATGTTGCACTGTGAGAATTATAAGGCAATATGTACCAATAGTAGCTGAGGAACATGTGGTGTCACCGCCAGACACCACACTTGCTAGGTGGTATCCTTTAAATCGGCCGCGGTCCGGTAGTATATGTCGGAACCGCGTGTCGCCACTATCAGTGATTGCAGACCGAGCGCCGCCAAACGGTAGGTCTAGAGAGACTTCCTTGCACTCGCCCCAGTTGGACAGCCGACTTTGCTAGCGATGGTTCACTGACAAATTACGCTCTCATTTGCCGACACGATAGTTAGCATAGCCTTCAGCTACGTTATTTGCTGCGACCTAGCAAGGCGCCATGATCAGTTTCTATTGATATTGTAAATTATGTAATGTCAAGGGCGACGTTAGTCATTAATCGATTAAAGTTAAGTATTCCACCAGCTACGTCCTTTTTTCTCAAGTCTAATTCCTTTGCCATGTTCCAGACCACACGCCACCCTGCGTGAGCTAGAACGCGTGCATTTCGGCCTCCTTTAGGTATACGGGTTGGCTTTCCTGCCAACCACAACAGAACATATTACTTCCTCCGTCACGTATCCTACGGAATGAACAAAATAGAGAAATCAGAAAAATTGCAGCACAAACGGAGACTACTGGTTTTCGCACAGCCGGCACACATTCTGGAAGTAGAATCAGCAAACAGCCCAAAATGATAATGGCATACAAAGAAGTTTTCAGAACAGAGTGTAATAATGATTGTGGAGTATAGATGTAGATAAAGATTTGTGACATTTGATATCGTGTATGGTAAATACAAAAGTCATTAGAAAAGTACACAAGTTCAATAAAAATATAAGCTTAACACAGTATGTAATAAGATATCAAAGCACTTGACAATGCAATGCAAGCAATAAAGCAAATTTTTGTTACTTGCTGCATAATTACTTATGAAAGTAACTGAACTGACTAATAAAATGCACAGTGGCCGTCGACCTGTATACAGCCATTTCGAATACTTATCGTGTAAGGAATTACACATCGCAAGTAGTATTTCTGCCTTACCTGGTGAGGAGAGAATGTGACTGCCACTTCCACATCCCCACACTCTTTACCAAATATTGGATTACATTCCAAACTTGTCGGCAGTGTCTCATGGAGCGAGGAATGTGACGCTGTGGATGGTGATCCAACCATCTACGTTAATCTCGGTGGGTCCCTCTGCGCAGTTTGAAAGGAATGTGCTCTGTGTCGGCAAAGTACTCAGAAATATTGGCTGACAGATATCAGAGACTTCCGTTTACATATTCGCAAGAGGGATTACAAGAATTTGAGACCTCGTAACCATATTCGCTTGTAAATTAATAATTAGGAGCGAGAAAGGAACAGTAATAATGAAAAGGCAATAGAGAAGCGGATTAACATGTGAATAATGAATGAATACAGTTTCCAGCCCATACTAATCATCTTGTACTCCGAGAAGCAATAATCAGGAAGGGGAATTATAATAGAAGTTGAAGGTACGTCAAATATAAGATTCACTGAAGACATGGTTATTCTCAGAGAACCTGAAGAAATTTTTCAGGATCTGTTGAATGCAATGCACAATGAGAATTCAAAGTAAGCCAAGGAAAACAGGACTGGTGAAAAACATTGCAGTTTCCACAGCATTTAGTTAAAATCGTCAAAAGTGGCTGAGTTGACAGTTATACAAATAACTTACATTATTGTATTGTAAATAGGCTGTGTAGGTTTTCTTATTGGTAATGAAACGTAGCGCTCTGTATGAAAATCACTGGCTGTGCTATGTGCAGTCTGTGGCTGGTTTGCATTGTTGTCTGCCATTGTAGTGTTGGGCAGCTGGATGTTAACAGCGCTAAGCGTTGCGCATTTGGAGGTGAGCTGCCAGCACTGGTGGACGTGGGGAGAGAGAGGGCAGAGTTTTGAAATTTGTAAGACTGGATGTCATGAACTGCTATTTATGTTTTGACTATTAAGGTAAATACATTGTTTGTTCTGTATTAAAATCTTTCATTTGCTAACTATGCCTTTCAGTAGTTAGTGCCTTCAGTAGTTTGAATCTTTTATTTAGCTGGCAGTAGTGGCGCTCGCTGTATTGCAGTAGCTTGAGTAATGAAGATTTTTGTGAGGTAAGTGACTTGTGAAACGTATAGGTTAATGTTAGTCAGGGCCATTTTTTCGTAGTGATTTTTAGAAGTCAGATTGCGTTGCGCTAAAAAAAATATTGTGTATCAGTTTAAGCACAGTCGTGCATAATTTTTCTAAGGAGACCTTTCATATGGCGACCCTGCCAGGATTTCGCATTGGGTGTCTTTCCGTTGGAAGGACAACACTACCTCTTCAAGACTGCATGGAAATCCACTACTTCCCTGTGCATTTTCTTTTATTGCTCAATCTTTGACAAAAACACCGCTATTTTACTGTGCTGAATGATCAGGACTGTGTATATGGACTGTGAGAAAATTTTAGCTTTTGACCAACATTGTATCAATAAGTGTGTGCATTTGATTTATTTGTTATTGTAATCATAATTATGAAATTTTTTTTTCAAATCTGTATTGGCCACTGCCCAAAACAATTTGTAAAATTTTTTGTGGGGAGCTTGGGGGCTATGTAAGTAGGCTGTTTAGGTTTTCTTATTGGTAACGCCACGTAGCGCTCTGTATGATAATCACTGGCTGTGCTGTGTGCAGTCTGTGGCTGGTTTGCATTGTTGTCTGCCATTGTAGTGTTGGGCAGCTGGATGTTAACAGCGCTAAGCGTTGCGCAGTTCGAGGTGAGCCGCCAGCAGTGGTGGACGTGGGGAGAGAGATGGCGGAGTTTTGAAATTTGTAAGACTGGATGTCATGAACTGCTATATATATTTTGACTATTAAGGTAAATACATTGTTTGTTCTGTATTAAAATCTTTCATTTGCTAACTATGCCTATCAGTAGTTAGTGCCTTCAGTAGTTTGAACCTTTTATTTAGCTGGCAGTAGTGGCGCTTGCTGTATTGCAGTAGCTTGGGTAACGAAGATTTTTGTGAGGTAAGTGATTTGTGAAACGCATAGGTTAATGTTAGTCAGAGCCATTCTTTCGTAGGGATTTTTGGGAGTCAGATTGCGTTGTGCTAAAAAAATATTGTGTGTCAGTTCAAGCACAGTCGTGTATAATTTTTCTAAGGGGACGTTTTAGTATGTCCACCCAATATTTTGCAGGAGCAACAGAATTTCAGTCCCAAATGTGCCTTAAATGTCGTTCATGCAATTTTTGCATTCAAAAATTTGTTTCAGTACGAACTGCTTTCTGAAAATAAAGTGTAATTAAAACGACAAAGGAAAGGAAAACCAAATGTAACGTTCACGAAAATATCACTGTCCCTGTTTATAGACCTAATAGATGATCACCTGGAATTTATAGCAACTTATTTTCGGGAACATATGTTAAGCTGATATTTCAACTTTACCCGTGATCCATGTTTTTCTGTGTATGAACCAAGTTTTGCTGTGTTTGGTATGTCCTATATTTCCCAAATCCAAATTCGCAAAAGCGGTTGCTGCGAGTATCTTAACCCCCCTGAAATAGCTTCTACTAGTAAATCGTATAGTTTGAGGTTTAGTTTAAGTTGATATGATAGTTTTCTGGTTATTTTGACGCTTAACATTGCAAACAACTATCACGGTAGAAACTGACGTATAGGCCACGGTAACAGCACCGTTCTTCTGGATCTTAATTGAAAGTGCTCTATACGTTACTGTGTAATGCTGGAACACAAGCGAGGGCTCCCCCGCCGCCCCCCCCCCCCTCCCTAAAACACATACATCTGTTTTCATGTACACAGACTACATTTACGGGTATAGATGGAAATAGCGCACACTTTATCGATTTTTGTGGAATGTAGATGTAGACGTAGAATTTTGGTGATAGTTGATATCACTGTACTCGTATTCAGATCTCGAAACTCACTAAAAAAACACCGTTCCATTATAATCCTGTTATTAATACAGTGTGTGATACGATATAAAAAAAGTTTTTAATGTAAACCGCATATCCAATCTGTCGTCAACTGGCGGACTATTAATTATGAAAGATAATTATTAGCAACTGAACCGACTGTCAGATAGAAAGGGAGGACATCAATGTTTACCGTCCGGTTGCCAGAGAAGTCATTAGGGGCAAAGCACAAGCTGCATTATGGAAGAATTGGGAAGGAAATCAGCCGTTCCTTTCAAGCCAACCATCCTGTCTTTTGCCTTAAGCGATGTAGGAAAATCGCAGAGAACCCAAATCAGGATGAGTGGACGCCTGTTTGAGCCATCGTCCTCCCACATGCGAGTCAGGTGTGCTAACCACTACATCAGCTTGCTCGCTGACTATAACATATAATGTGAAGTAGCTGTCGACGAGGATGTAGCCGATTCGACTACTTATGGTGAAAGAAATACTCATCCGAAGTGGTCTATTGCCTTACAAGAGGACGAGAGACGGTGACAGTCATTTACTGAACCTCACAGTCTGCACCAGAGACTGGATTACGTTCCAAACCTCTCAGCAGGGACTTGCAGAGCGGTGAATGTGATACTGAACCATCTGATGTCGACGTTAATCACAGAGACGCGTCTGTGTTGTTTGAAAAGAGTGTACGGGGCGTCGGCACGAGATTCACCCTCAGCCTTCACTCTCATCATTATTTTCGTTCTTCTGCCAATCAAGGATTACGCCTTAAGGTCTGTTGGGGCCTCCTCTTTCTCTGCTTTTCCACCAACCCTCTTCCAATAGGACTGTGCTGCGGTGCTGTCGAGAGATACTGCGCAGCTACATCCGCAGTACCTGCCCTTTCCAACCCTGTACCCCCAGCTCCGTCGTTATCGTCTTTAACAATATAAAACAAACCTGGTCTCGAACTCATGGCTGCAGCTGGGAGAGTTCAGTCAGCTCATCGCCCAACATGGACATGACGTCATGGTAGTGCAGCTGGATTCCAAATGATTATACTAAAAATTCACAGCTATTTATACAGTTCTCAGGCGGATTTTTCGCTCTTTTACCCAGACCGCAGTAACGGAACTCGCAACATGGAAATTGCCCTGGTGAGGTGACACTGTCCTGCCCATTAGGGATATTACCACATCACAGTGCAAGTTTTGGCAAGCACGCCATAATGCGCTTACCGGCAAGCAGTAGCAAACGAAATGCTTTACGTTGGCCTATTTACAAATTCTGAAGTTTCACTTGAAACTACATCATGACGCTGCTATAGGGAGAAGACGTCAGACATACTTGGGTGTGTCGAGCGCTTTTGGCAAGCTAGATTCATGCTGTCCTTGTGAAGCCAATTGAGGAGCTACTTGACTCAGAAGTAGCGGCATCAATCACGAAAATTGACAACGGCCAGCGAATCGGTATGATGACCATATTCCCTTCCGTATCCGCTGACGCCTAAGGCTGAGGATGACATGGCGGTCGCTCGGTACCGTTGGGCCTTCACAAACCGTTCGGACGGTGTTTGTTTGTAACAAAACGTGTGGACGAAATTATTACGGTACTGGAAAGCTAAATTAGGTCGGGGCGGAAACACTTTCTGCAGATATGGTTTCTGACATATCTTTTTACAATAACGGGACTAAATTTAATATTCAATTACATTTCATAATTCACTGACTAAACAAAAGTCATCGCACTTAGGCGTCAGCTCTTACTGAGTCGCCGTTCATCGGCTGCCGAATGTTGTGCGATGCTTTTCTCATTGTACATACCTGGAAGGAATTGATTCCTCTTGCCACTACCCCCCCCCCCCTCCCGCCCCCCTCCCCCTTGACAACTTGGGATGATCTACGAGTAGATCGTCCAGTGTGGCTCTGAGGAGGCGATATGACGTCGGTTTACACCAGTGGAAACATTGTCGCACCAGTACTGCAGTTTCATTGTGGACTCCACCAACTTCGAAAATTCGAATTTGTTTCTAATCTCCGATATGTTATGACAATTTCTTGTTTCGCCGATTATAATGCCACGTTCAAAACCAGTTAATTCGCGAAGCAATGTCATGTTCACTCGTACCTGCCTGGAAAGTACGGTTCCGATATTGTGTCTTCAGCCCGAGTCAGTTAGTTACAACATTCTGGCGTCATACACATCACATCTTAAAATGGGACAATTCCCTCGCGACTTTTGTACACTTCAAGCTAGTTTAAAACATTTGAGTTCATGCAAATATAGTAATCGTGACTAAAATTACGTAAATTATGCTGGGGTTAGCAATAACTTTCTGTCACTTGTCTGGTTACTCAGTCTGAATTAGATCTACTCACCACTCAGCTGTCATAGAGCAGGTGACACTTTTTTTAAAAAAAATTGAGAATATCTCTATTCTTTGTAAAATTCTGTAACCCAAACATCTGCAATATAACGCAGCCTGCTGCAGTAGTCAGCATCTCTGTTGCACCGAACCACATGTACGTAAATTATGGTTTTCATCTTATTTGGCGAAAGTAGTATCTGTCCTGCTGTGACACGGTGAAATGGCAGATCGTTCTTAAAGTATTTCCTACTACACGCGATCACACAATGCGTATCATTCTTTTAGAGATTACGAACAGGCAGCTACCCATTTTATTTCATCGTTGTGAATTCACGTAGTGCCGCAGTGGGGCCTGCAGGGTAAACAATGTTACTGGGAATTGCGGATTCAGGAGATAATAGGATTACTGATTCAGAACTATCCAGTAAAGGACTAACAAAACATTCAGAGAATTGTTCACAGATTGACACTGTCCACCGATACTCATCGGCCACTGATTTCCCTATGGGCTCGTAGCGGTGAGCATGTAATTAGTAGTAAAAAAAAGATATATATGTATCCCTTCATTAATTAAAAGTCCTTGGAGACTGGTCGTTTCGGAAGTGTTGCACGGAACTCGATCAGACTAGAAGGTTAAAACGCTTTGGAGCGCTAAAATCTAAATGAATATAGAAATAACCGTATTGATGCAATTTCGTATAATCGGCCAAGGCTATAGGATTTATGTAATGTAATACTGAGACACTATGTTGGAGCTCAAACCAATTCTTTGTACTCGCTTGGAACTGTTTCAACTGTACAATCGTTCATTACGTAATGGTTTCTCCTTGGGCTATTTGGAAAGTGAGCTCCGTTCAGTCGCGAAATGGAAACTACAGTGAAAAACAGAAGGGCTCTATTTACAATAGTTTGTTACACCGTCCATTTACTTGTCTACATAGTCGCCGCTCCGCTTTGACATTAGACCGTAGCTTTGTTCTGTCGTCATAGAAGGAAGCCACCAGTGCTTTCTGCCACTTCTCCACGTTCGTCTGCAGCTCACTGAGTGTGCCAAAATGTAGTGTTCATAGGCAACAGTTCTTGGGAGCAGAGAAGAACGTCGGGGCGACTGAAATCGTGGCTGTATGGTGGGTGACTAAATACTTCCCAACAAAAACGCTGCAGGGACGTCCTCATTCTCTCCTTAGTATGCGGCTAAGAACTGTTACAAAGAAGGAAATGCATGGAAGGTACTTTATATTGGTTTGCATGAAAACCTCGTAGCGAGCACCCACACTTGGCAGGGGATACTATTGTTCTAGGTACCTTTGCGTGCTCCCTGTATGCTCAGAACTGAAAAGAACGACGTGACGCATAATTGGTGAAATGCACTATTGTTGTAAGCATCTTCGCGTGCTCACAGTGTGCTGAGAACTGTAATGAGCATCGTAACTCTATCCACACGCATAGTAGAAAAGCATCCTCATACATATGTGCGAAGCTTCATCGGATTTCCACTGTCGTTTCCACGTCTTGACCTATCGGGCCCTACCTGCCGAGTATTTAAAATAACTCGAAGAGGTGAATATCATGGTTTCATTTCGCTTGAGACTTGCTAGACAGCTTGAGTGCCTGGTAACTCATCATCTCTTTGTCGACAGTAAATTAGGAAAAAGGATAAAATTTCAACTCCTAGTATACTCGTACATTATGATAATGTGTAAAGGTATCTACGAGATATCTCCTGTTTTAAGCATTCGTACAGTGACACCTGAGTACGCGATGCGTAGTGTGAAAGACAACAGTATTCGTTAATTGACTAAGGTGGAAGACACCACTAGCAGAATATACCTACCAGCATCGTGTTACACGGGAAACACGCTGGTTCCGCAGAAAGCAAGTACAATACCCGAAACCGTGTCAAGGTGTAGTCGACTATGGCAGTATGTAGGAATCTGACCGAGAAAGTAATCTTCACAAACTCCAAGTCCATTGGAGTGATTGACATAGCAATAGCAGGAGGATGTAAGAGTATAAACATTGAAAGGGGACAACATGGAAGTGGTGTTCTGTTAGGCGTCTTTGTTCTGAGCCGAAAGATGCTCAGTTCCTTCCATATGACGCTCCTTGCAGTTGGGAGACATGTTCTGGGCCTGTAGCGACGTTCGCTTTGCAGCTGAGATGGTCTGCATGCTGGTGGTGGCGGTTTCACTCAAACTGCATCTTGAGTATCGATATCCCAATTCCTGGATAAAGAATATGCTGTAGACTGAAGGCTGAAAGGCATAATCAGTCTTTAATAATGATGATGATGATGAGCAATGAATCCTTGGATGCTAAACGGCAGCGATAGAATGTTTTGGCTCTACAAGAGAAAATGAGTTAAGAAGTTATAGGTGATTAGATCGCTGTCTCTTCATTTGCAACACTTCATTTTACTGACTAGAAAGTGAATAGCACCTGAAATAGTGCAATTACAAGTCCTCATAATAACTGAGAAGTACAACATAAAGAAGGTAATGGCAACATTTTAAATGCACTGGGAGAAATATTCATATGAAGGTCCATCTGACAATCACCAGAAAATACGTTAAGCAGTCGGAGCTAAAACACAACCTGTGTTTACTCACAAACAGTAAGGAGGTCCTGTAGCATAACGTGTCTTGTTATAACACTCTATCACGTTCATTATGAAAAAAAAATTAAAAAAGACATATGTGACACAATTTTAATGTAAAAATCCTCAGATGCAATTATGCAGTTTGAGAGACTTTAATGATCTCATACAGCTATGATGTTATGTGTATAGACTGAAGGGGGGAGTGAAAACCTGTAACAAGGTCGGGAAACAAAATCACGTCTCCTGATTAGTCGACAGTTGCGTCAGCCACTAGCGCACCTTGGCAGAGCGGTTCACACATCTGCACGGATTACCCAGGCACGCCTCCCTACTCGATCCAAATTCACTGCCTCTCAGACTACTTTAAATCCCCTCTTACACAAGAACGGTTTTGCTGAGGCTCTGTCCATGTTGTGGGATGTCGCCTCAGCAGGGTAATCCCTGCAACGGCGTAAATTGCTGTGCCGAGGTGGCTTATTTGGTTAACACACCTGCCTAGTAAACAGAAGACCTGGGTTCGATTCTCGGCGTAAGTACAAATTTCCACTCGCCGCTCTCTACTGTGTACACAAAATAGTATAAAAACATATGACGGGAACCTAGGTTTAATGGTTTGCACTGTCGCCGCAATGCTTGACAATGTCGCACCAAGGGCCTTCCCTGACTGCTGGTCACTCTGCTGAGTTCTAGAGGCTGGTACAAGACGCCGCCTGCACACGAGGGACCGCTAGTTGACATTGTCTGCGTACTGGTATTAGGCGTCAAAAGTGTTTCCATCATCTACCCCACAGTACCGGCAGTTAGCAAGTTCAGCTCTGCATGTTTATGCTGGGGGCGATACTGATTCTGTTCCAAGACTCGGACAACACATTATCCGCAACAGTTACCATTTTGCAACAAAAGTTTATTAAAGGGCGATTCACTTAATTCATATGATACATTACAGTACTGGTCTTGTGTGCTCAGTTTCTCAGCACATTTCATATTCATCGTTAGGTTTTAAGGTTAATCTGATTTTCGAGCGAATAAGAATGATGTCCACCCCCATGAAAAATGGACCTTGCCGTTGGTGGGGAGGCTTGCGTGCCTCAGCGATACAGATAGCCGTACCGTAGGTGCAACCACAACGGAGGGGTATCTGTTGAGAGGCCAGAAAAACGTGTGGTTCCCGAAGAGGGGAGCAGCCTTTTCAGTAGTTGCAGCGGCAACAGTCTGGATGATTGACTGATCTGGCCTTTTAACAATAACCAAAACGGCCTTGCTGTGCTGGTACTGCGAACGGCTGAAAGCAAGGGGAAACTACGGCCGTAATCTTTCCCGAGGGCATGTAGCTTTACTGTATGATTAAATGATGATGGCGTCCTCTTGTGTAAAATGCTCCGGAGGTAAAATAGTCACCCAATCGGATCTCCGGGCGGAGACTACTCAAGAGGATGTCGGTATCAGGAGAAAGAAAACTGGCATTCTACGGATCGGAGCGTGGAATGTCAGATCCCTTTATCGGGCAGGTAGGTTAGAAAATTTAAAAAGGGAAATGGATAGGTTAAAGTTAGATATAGTGGGAATTAGTGAAGATCGGTGGCAGGAGGAACAAGACATTTGGTCAGGTGACTACAGGGTTAGAAACACAAAATCAAATAGGGGTAATGCAGGAGTAGGTTTAATAATGAATAGGAAAATAGGAATGCGCGTAAGCTACTACAAACAGCATAGTGAACGCATTAGTGTGGCCAAGATAGATACGAAGCCCACACCTACTATAGTAGTACAAGTTTATATGCCAACTAGCTCTGCAGATGACGAAGAAGTTGAAGAAATGTATGATCAAATAAATGAAATTATTCAGATAATGAAGGGAGACGAAAATTTAATAGTCATGGGTGATTGGAATTCGGTAGTAGGAAAAGGGAGAGTAGGAAACGTAGTAGGTGGATATGGACTGGGGCAAATAAGTGAAAGAGGAAGCCGCCTGGTAGAATTTTGCACAGAGCACAACTTAATCATAGATAACACTTGGTTCAATAATCATAAAAGAAGGCTGTATACATGGAAGAAGCCTGGAGATACTGACAGGTTTCAGATAGATTATATAATGATAAGACAGAGATTTAAGAATCAGGTTTTAAATTGTAGGACATTTCCAGGGGCAGATGTGGACTCTGACCACAATCTATTGGTTATGACTTATAGATTAAAACTGAAGAAACTGCAAAAAGGTGGAAATTTAAGAAGATGGGACCTGGATAAACTGAAAGAACCAGAGGTTGTACAGAGTTTCAGGGAGAGCATAAGGGAGCAATTGACAGGAATTGGGGAAAGAAATACATTAGAAGAAGAATGGGTAGCTTTGAGGGATGAAGTAGCGAAGGCAGCAGAGGATCAAGTAGGGAAAAAGATGAGGGCTAGTAGAAATCTTTGGGTAACAGAACAAAATATTGAATTTAATTGATGAAAGGAGAAAATATAAAAATGCAGTAAATGTAGCGGGCAAAAAGAAATACAGACGTCTGAAAAATGAGATCGACAGGAAGTGCAAAATGGCTAAGCAGGGATGCCTAGAGGACAAATGTAAGGACGTAGAGGCTTATCTCACTAGGGGTAAGATAGATATTGCCTACAGGAAAATTAAAGAGACCTTTGGAGATAAGAGAACCACTTGTACGAACATCAAGAGCTCAGATGGAAACCCAGTTCTAAGCAAAGAAGGGAAAGCAGAAAGGTGGAAGGAGTATATAGAGGGTCTATACAAGGGCGATGTACTTGAGGACAATATTATGGAAATGGAAGAGGATGCAGATGAAGATTAAATGGGAGATACGATACTGCGTGTAGAGTTTGACAGAGCACTGAAAGACCTGAGTCGAAACAAGGCCCCAGGAGTAGACAACATTCCATTAGAACTACTGACGGCCTTGGGAGAGCCAGTCCTGACAAAACTCTATCAGCTGGTGAGCAAGATGTATGAGACAGGTGAAATACCCTCAGACTTCAAGAAGAATATAATAATTCGAATCCCAAAGAAAGAAGCTGTTGACAGATGTGAAAATTACCGAACTGTCAGTTTAATAAGTCACAGCTGCAAAATACTAATGCGAATTCTTTACAGACGAATGGAAAAACTAGTAGAATCCGACCTCGGGGAAGATCAGTTTGGATTCCGTAAAATTGTTGGAACACGTGAGACAATATTTACCCTACGACTTACCTTAGAAGCTAGATTAAGGAAGGGCAAACCTACGTTTCTCGCATTTGTAGACTTAGAGAAAGCTTTTGACAATGTTGACTGGAATACTCTCTTTAAAATTCTGAAGGTGGCAGGGGTAAAATACAGGGTGCGAAAAGCTATTTACAATTTGTACAGAATCCAGATGGCAGTTACAAGAGTCGAGGGGCATGAAAGGGAAGCAGTGGTTGTGAAGGGACTGAGACAAGGTTGTAGCCTCTCCCCGATGTTATTCAATCTGTATATAGAGCAAGCAGTGAAGGAAACAAAAGAAAAGTTCGGAGTAGGTATTAAAATCCATGGAGAAGAAATAAAAACTTTGAGGTTCGACGATGACATTGTAATTTTGTCAGAGACAGCAAAGGACTAGGAAGAGCAGTTGAACGGAGTGGATAGTGTCTTGAAAGGAGGATATAAGATGAACATCAACAAAAGCAAAACGAGGATAATGGAATGTAGTCGAATTAGGTCGGGTGATGCTAAGGGAATTAGATTAGGAAATGAGACACTTAAAGTAGTAAAGGAGTCTTGCTATTTGGGGAGAAAAGTAACTGATGGTGGTCGAAGTAGAGAGGATATAAAATATAGACTGGCAATGGCAAGGAAAGCGTTTCTGAAGAAGAGAAATTTGTTAACATCGAATATAGATTTATTTATCAGGAAGTCGTTTCTGAATGTATTTGTACGGAGTGTAGCCATGTATGGAAGTGAAACATGGACAATAAATAGTTTGGACAAGCTTTCGAAATGTGGTGCTACAGAAGAATGCTGAAGATTAGATGGGTAGATTACATAACTAATGAGGAAGTATTGAATAGGATTGGGGAGAAGAGAAGTTTGTGGCACAACGTGACTAGAAGAAGGGATCGTTTGGTAGGACATGTTCTGAGGCATCAAGGTATCACCAATTTAGTACTGGAGGACAGCGTGGAGGGTGAAAATCATAGAGGGAGACCAAGAGATGACTACACTACGCAGATTCAGAAGGATGTATGTTGCAGTGGGTACTGGGAGATGAAGAGGCTTGCACAGGATAGAGTAGCATGGAGAGCTGCATCAAATCAGTCTCAGGACTGAAGACCACAACATCAACAAAGAAGGATGTTTTTATCTCAACTTTTGTAGGGATTCCTACCGGTACAAAGGTGGTCACACATGTTGTGATATTCGCTGTTACCTATGGTACTGCGGGACGCCGTCGACCATTACGCTTTGTCAGTCGTAGACTATAAAAGGTACATGTAATAGCAATGTATGTAAATTCGTAACACTCCAATATATGATGGAAATTCAATATGTGAAATTAGCCCCTTATAGACGACAAAAATGCAACCACATTACGGTTCCCATTAAGCAGACTGGGACTCTGTCTAATCCGGGTCCAGTTTTTCTTGTACATTAATCATTCCAGAAGTAATTAATTCCGACTATGTAATTACTTTTTCGCGGTTATAAAAGTATTGATAATTTTGATACAAAGGTCAACCAGAAGCTGCATCCTAAATTGTTGCGAAGCCGATAGTGAGAGCCTACAAAGACTTCAATAAATACAGCTACAGCTCATTAACGTGCTTCCATTCAGCTACGTATTTGTTCATCACTTCTACCCGTTTCAACATGTGAATTTTACTGCTAGAAACCTGTGTAAACTATACTTAAAATGATAACCGTTAATATGCACTGCCTGACAAAATAAGAGGAGCGCCCAAAAAGGGAAGAGGAAGAAACGAAACGAAACTTCCGGATTTGAGAAGATATTTGATGTTATTTCACTAATTACAAACTTGCGTGAATTTTCAAAGAACTTTGCAGTATGAGCCGATTTTTGGGTAGGCCCCATGGCTCAGCAGCTGTTCTGGCAAAACACCTGAAGGAAAATTTGGAAAATATTTAGAGTAGATTTCCCGACCGTGTTATAGTTCTGGGTGGAGATCTTAATTTACCAGATATAGAATGGGGGACTAAAACGTTTATAGCGGGTGGCAGTGACTGAATCCAGTGAAATTTTTTTTGAGAGCAGTATCAGAAAACTACCTTGACTAACTAAACAGAGAACCGACTCGTGGCGATAACGTATTAGACCTTCTGGCGACAAACAGACCAGAACCATTCGAAACAGTTAACGCTGAACAGGGAATCAGCGATCATAAAGCGGTTACTGCATCGATGATTTCAGCCGAAAATGAAATATTAAACAAAATGAAAGTTTACCGTCTAACCTCCTTGACTAGGGACGCCAGATGAAAGTTGATGTCGTCAAGCCCTGAATGAAAATTGCGCAACGGATAACTGGGGAGCGGACCTTGAGAGCGCTACCTAGAGAGCGTGCCCTTTCTGTACGATACTAAGCAAGGGGCTGGAGGGCTCACACGCTGATGTGTGGGTCACTGCATTCTATAGCTTTCATTTTAAATAAATTCCTTTATCTTCTTTGTGACTTTTAAGGTATGTTAAAGATTGATGACAGTTGATACCTATTTATTTCAAACATTATCACTCGACTTTACAGCGATTGCATCAATTGTTTCAGTTTATAGATATTACAATTTTAGAACTTATAGCTCGGGTATATTATATACTAATCTGCACGCACATTTATACGGGTAAGTCGGAATTGCGTTGGCCAAATGTGTACCACCAAAGTATCCCAATATTTTACATAGGACATTCACTATGTGAGGAGGATAACGGGATAACTGGGGACCTGATACTTTAACACAGGGGTCAAATTTCCGGAATTAAACGAGCACATTCATTTCCTTACACAATCCGAAGCTGGAAATAAAAGAATTAGTACAAATATTCAAATACCACTCTTCCATCCTTGAACAATGAGACAGACGTACTGAGGGCACATCTGCTCACTTACCCGTCTTCTGTAACACTCCTCGAATATAGCGGGTACCCGGAGATCTTCCTGGGCCTCGGTAGAGGGGGTGGTCGAATCACTTGGCCGTGACCAACCTCTCCACCCCAAATCATGTGACACTGGAAAGTCTTTGACTTTTACCTGCCGGTGCTGTCTCTCTGATCCCCTACCCAGGAGTAAGGTTGGCTCTACTATACTACAGAAGTACTTCCCAACAAAGATTTGGCCGCGCTTTACGGAAAAGTGTGAACGAAAGTTCATGTGCAGATTCACATTCACGTACAAGAAACGCATAATATACGACACATATAAATACGTATTATGAAGCCTGATACATTTCTTTCCACCGTCCAATGATTTCTGTTGCACCCGCGGCCGGCTGCGTCGTGTAATAAAATTGGTTGCGGGCCCGCCTCTGTTTCTATTTCCCGGTGCGAGTAAGCAGCGAAACCTGCTGCTTATAGAACGGAAACTACTGTACCATTTCAAAAGTAGGAAGATTTTTCTGTTTCGCAAAAGTGACAAAAAGCAGATTTGAAAGTACCCAACGGCTCAACACAAAAGTCTTATCTCAAGTACAGATAGTGTTGAGGATCAGTGGACAAAGTTCAAAACCATCGTACTACATGCTTTTGATGAGTATGTGCCAAGCAAGATCGTAAGAGATGGAGGAGAGGCACCGTGGTACAACAACCGAGTTAGAAAACTGCTACGGAAGCGAAGGGAACTTCACAGCAAACATAATCATAGCCAAAGCCTTGCAGACAAACAAAAATTACGCGAACCGAAATGTAGTATGAGGAGAGCTATGTGAGAGGCGTTCAGTGAATTCGAAAGTAAAGTTCTGTGTACTGACATGGCAGAAAATCCTAAGAAATTGTGGTCTTATGTCAAAGCGGTAGGTGGATTAAAACAAAATGTCCAGACACTCTTTGACCAAAATGGTACTGCAATAGAGAATGACAGACTAAAGGCCGAGATACTAAATTTCTTTTTCCAAAGCTCTTTCACCGAGGAAGACAACACTGTAGTTCCTTGTCTAGGCTGTCGTACAGATGACAAAATGGTAGGTATCGAAATACAAGGATAGAAAAGCAATTAAAATCGCTCAAAAGAGGAAAGACCGCTGGGCCTGGTGGGATACCAGTTCGATTTCACACAGAGTACGCGAAGGAACTTGCCCCCCGTCTTGCAGAGGTGTACCGTAGGTCTCTAGAAAAGCGTAGCGTTCGAAAGGATTGGAAAAGGGCACAGGTCATCCCCGTTGTCGTGAAGGGACGTCGAACAGATGTGCATAACTATAGACCTATATCGATCAGTTGCCGGTGTGTCAGACCCACCATACTTGATCCGGACACTGCGAGAGGGCTGTACAAGCAATGATCACACGCTCGGCACAGCGGACACACCAGGAACCGCGGTGTTGAGCGTCGAATAGCGCTAGCTGCGCAGCATTTGTGCACCGCCGCCGTCAGTGTCAGCCAGTTTGCCGTGGCATACGGAGCTCCATCGCAGTCTTTAACACTGGTAGCATGCCGCGACAGCGTGGACGTTAACCGTATGTGCAGTTGACGGACTTTGAGCGAGGGCGTATAGTGGGCATGCGGGAGGCCGGGTGGACGTACCGCCGAATTGCTCAACGCGTGGGGCGTGAGGTCTCTACAGTACATCGATGTTGTCGCCAGTGGTCGGCGGAAGATGCACGTGCCCGTCGACCTGGGACCGGACCGCAGCGACGCACGGATGCACGCCAAGACCGTAGGATACTACGCAGTGCCGTAGGGGACCGCACCGCCACTTCCCAGCAAATTAGGGACACTGTTGCTCCTGGGGTATCGGCGAGGACCATTCGCAACCGTCTCCATGAAGCTGGGCTAAGGTCCCGCACACCGTTAGGCCGTCTTCCGCTCACGCCCCAACATCGTGCAGCCCGCCTCCAGTGGTCTCGCGACAGGCGTGAATGGAGGGACGAATGGAGACGTGTCGTCTTCAGCGATGAGAGTCGCTTCTGCCTTGGTGCCAATGATGGTCGTATGCGTGTTTGGCGCCGTGCAGGTGAGCGCCACAATCAGGACTGCATACGACCGAGGCACACAGGATCAACACCCGGCATCATGGTGTGGGGAGCGATCTCCTACACTGGCCGTACACCTATGGTGATCGTCGAGGGGATACTGAATAGTGCACGGTACATCCAAACCGTCATCGAACCCATCGTTCTACCATTCCTAGACCGGCAAGGGAACTTGCTGTTCCAACAGGACAATGCACGTCCGCATGTATCCCGTGCCACCCAACGAGCTCTAGAAGGTGTAAGTCAACTACCCTGGCCAGCAAGATCTCCGGATCTGTCCCCCATTGAGCATGTTTGGGACTGGATGAAGCGTCGTCTTACGCGGTCTGCACGTCCAGCACGAACGCTGGTCCAACTGAGGTGCCAGGTGGAAATGGCATGGCAAGCCGTTCCACAGGACTACATCCAGCATCTCTACGATCGTCTCCATGGGAGAATAGCAGCCTGCATTGCTGCGAAAGGTGGATATACACTGTACTAGTGCCGACATTGTGCATGCTGTGTTGCCTGTGTCTATGTGCCTGTTGTTCTGTCAGTGTGATCATGTGATATATCTGACCCCAGGAATGTGTCAATAAAGTTTCCCCTTCCTGGGACAATGAATTCACGGTGTTCTTATTTCAATTTCCAGGAATGTATATCGAGAGGTGGTAACAATGGAAAATTGTACTGAAATGCAGGAGGATCTGCAACGAATTAACGATTGGTGCAGGGAATGGCAATTGAATATCAATGTAGACAAGTGTAATGTGCTGCGAATACATAGAAAGAAAGATCCTTTACCATTGAGCTACAATGTAGCAGGTCAGCAACTGGAAACTGTTAACTCCATAAATTATCTGGTAGCAGGCATTATGAATAATTTAAAATGAAATGACCATATAAAATTAATCGTCGGTAAACCAGATGACAGACGGAAATTCATTGGACGTATCCTAAGGGAATGCAGTCCCAAACAAAGGAAGTACTTTGCAGTACACTGCTCACCGGTGTGGGACCCCTACCAGATTGGGTTGATAGAAGAGGTAGAGAAGATCCAACGGAGAGCAGCGCTCTTCGGTACAGGATCATTTAGTAATCGCGAAAGCGTACGGAGATGATAGATAAACTCCAGTGGAAGACTGTGCAAGAGAGACGCTTAGTAGCTTGGTACGGGCTTTTGTTGACGTTTCGAGAACATACCTCCACTGAGGTCTCAAGCAGTGTATTGCTTCCTCCTACTTATATCTCGCGAAGAGACCATAGGGATAAAATCAGAGAGTTTAAAGCCCTTACTGAGGTATACCGACAATCTTTATTTCCACGAACGATACGAGACTGGAATAGAAAAGAGAACCGATAGAGGTACTTAAGGTACCCTCCGCCACACACCATCAGGTGGCTTCCGGAAAATGGATGTAGATGTAGATGTAGACGTTACACCTGCTCTGGCTAGAGTGGGAAGGGTATCTTGACGTCAATTTATCCTCTCCTGAGACAAGCTGGCCCACGGTTGACATAACATGTCGATGATACTCTTGACACGCTTAGTGTGGAATTGTTGACGTCATAGCTGGATCTGAGGATCTCTGTGGTCACTGGAATATCTCAGGAACCTGTAGACAGTTCATGTGTAGGTGAGAGTTATCTTGTTGAAAAATTACATCACAGCACTGTCGCATGAAACTTAACATGTTAGAACAGAAGACTAAACGGGACGTATCGTTGTTCCGTCAGACATTAATCGATCCCTACTAGCCGTGAAATGAAGTCCTTTTCGATGGCTTCCGAAACCATGACGTCCGCAATAACACCGCTGTGCTTCTCTCAATGGTGGAGCTGTTCCGCGATTTTATCACTGAACGCGACGCCATTCATCAACAATCAAAGCTACTCCAAGCGTAGCTATTTATTCATAGAATAGCCGCCATGTGACTATGCGTTCTTTATTATTCATTTACTTCACACGACCGCGAATGCCTTTATAAAGTACAGCATGAAACAATCAGTCTGATGCTATTTATGCCTCTTTTTCGTGGCACCAGGCTCTGCAGCAGTATTAAACACGAACAGCAGCCACGCAAGGTGGTGGCCGTTCTACCGGACACGAAGAACTGCAACTCTAATCATACATACGTATCCGTCGATGGTGTGTCCGAAATTTCATCGATATCTTAGAATGCCTTCTTCCTGCTAGTTTTTTTGTCGGTCAGTGTATTGTCTTTACAGAGAACTGTATGCGGTCTTGATATTTTGTGGCAGACTGAAACAGTCACCTAGCACCCGATATGTCTGAAAGTAACGTCGTCGTCGTCGTTGGAATATTGCAACGAATGTCACTCAGACGTGTCGATTTTTTTTTACTGTTTCAGACTTGCACTTGATAATGGCTATAAAGACGAAATTTGGATAGCTGGAAATAAATGAATAATAAGAACTTTAGCCAAAAGTGGTCATTTTGTACTAGAGGAAATTACGTGTGTGGTACCCATCGAAAGGAGAAACAAGACATTTGCTTTATGGTGTTAAGACCAGTCTACGTGTAGGTCAAAAATTGCATGATCTGATTAAGGTCAATCTCTGACTATTTAAAGAGTTCATTTACCTGTTCTCGGTGGCAGATGCAGTTGTGTAGGGGTTACGACATCCGTGATGCACAGCATGGCGTACTTCCATTGGAATGTCGGACATGTTAGGCTGGAAACTTTACGACGAATGAGCCTGCTCTCATGCTCCCGTGCAGTCCAGATGTGAGTCTCTGTCACTTCAGAATGCCCCAAAAATCAGGGCACTGCACAGTTCGACCAGTCGGCAAAACGGAGATCTACGATGAGTCACTTACCAGTTCTACCACGTACCGATAATGCTGCCACCACGATTACGCTGCGCCTCCGTTTGCTTCATAGCGATCACTCAGCATCTGACGCTTTTGATCACACTTTTGTATGGCACCAGGCCCGCAACAGCATTCAACACGACCAGCACTAACGCACTATGGCGGCCATTCTGTCTGTCACAGACAACGGCAACTATAATCCTTTACGAACCTGTCGGTGATTATGTGTACAAAACTGCACGGCCATCGTACAAATTCTTCTTTGTGGTCCACTTTTTTGGTCGTGCAATATACACACATCAAAAAGTGGTTTGCATCACTTCGGTTCCGAGAGTTGCGGCACCTGTACAGAAAGTTGGAGTAGAGAACCACATAATCATCATTTGCGCCCTTTGCATTGCTCATGAAAACCCTACTTTTCATGTTGTACCACAACACAGCGAGACCTGCAGAGGTGGTGGTCCAGATTGATGTACACAACGGTATCTCTAAAACCCAGTAGTTAAGTCCTCTTGCATTGATGCTTACCTGTATTAGTCGTGGCATACTATCCACAACTTCATCAAGTCACTGTTGGTCCAGATTATCTCACTTCTCAACGTCGATTCGGCGTACATTCCTCAGAGTGGATGGTGCTTCACGGCGTCCATAAAAACCCCTTTTCAATGTATTGCAGGCATGCTCGGGAGCGTTCATGTCTGGAGAACATGCTGGCCATTCTTGTCGACCGATGTCGTTATCGAGCAGGACGTCATTCAAGCTGTGCTCGATGGGGACGCGAATTTTCGTCCATGAAGACGAATGCCCCGCCATTATGCTGCCGATATGATTACACTATCGGTCGAAGGATGCCATTGACGTATCACACAGCCGTTACGGTGCCTTCGATGACCACCAGCGGCGTACTTCAACCCACGTAATGCCATCCCAAAACAGCAGGAAACCTCCACCTTGCTGCACTCGCTGGGCAGTGTGTCTAAGGCATTCAGCCTGACCGGGTTGCCTCAAAACACGTGTCCGACGATTTTCTGGTTGAAGGTATATGCCACCGTCATTGGTGAAGAGAATGTGATGCGAATCCTAAGCAGTCCATTCTTCATGTTATTGGGCCCATCTGTACCGCACTGCATGTTGTCTTGGTTCAAAGATAGACCTTGCCATGGACGTCGGGAGTAAAGTTGGGCATCATGCTGCCTCTTGCGCATAGCTTGAGTCGTAACACGAAGTCCTTTGGCTGCAAGAAAAGCGTTATTCAACATGGTGGCATCGCTGTTAGTGTTCCTCCAAGCCATAATCCATAGGCAACGGTCATCCACTGAAGCAATAGCCTTGGGCGGTCTGAGCGAGGCATCTCATAGACATTTCCTGTCTCTCTGTATCTCCTCCACGTCCGAACAACATTGCTTTGGTTCGCTCCGAGACGCCTGAACACTTCCCTTGTTGAGAGCCCTTCCTGGCACAAAGTAACTATGCAGATGTGTTGGGACCGCGGTATTGACCATCTAGGCATGGTTGAACTACAAACAACACGAGCCATGTATCTCCTTCCTGGTGGAATGACTGGAACTGATCAGCTGTCTGACACCCTCCGTCTAATAGGCTTTCCTCATACATGTTTGTTTACACCATTGGGCCTATTTAGTGACATCTCTGAATAATCGAAGGGACTGTGTCTGTGATACGATATTCACAGTCAACGTCTATCTTCAGGAGTTCGGGAAACCGTGATGATGAATTTTTTTTTGTCTGTGTATTTCGAGAATTAGCCCTGTCTCTATAGAGAAGTATTTGTTGTTTTAATTCTTTATGGCATATTGAAACTGTGTGCTGTAATGGGTATCGAACCCGAAACCTTATTTTCTGCGGGAAATATTCTCTCTGACTGGGCTATCCAGAGATGACTTACGACCATGCCTCACCGCTTTACTTCTGCCAGAACTTACCAAACTTTTGAGCAATTTTTCTTTATCTCTTTCCTCACCAGCACTGTTGAAAGAAAGAAAAGTTTTGACTCACAGTGTTAACACACTGTCTACGACAAACAGTCGCGGAACTCTGCTGGGCTACACTGCAACCTTGTACAGCTGCAGCGATGCTGGCATGTAGTAACAGAAGAATGTCACCATATCAATAAATTAATTGCTATTGAAATGCTGATACTTGCATTTTTCCAGTCACTGAACGGGCAATGGTTTTTCCGATACGATTAGGTAAATTAACGGAACTAACAACCCACCTCCTGTTAATGTTAATACAAAATAATAGAATCTGAGTCTAATGTAAAATATACCGTTCGTTGCAGACGAGTGGTGATTGTATCCTCGATTCTGTAACACGAGAAAAGAATTGCGACGTGAGGGGTCTAGGTTGATTGTGAGTATATACTATATTTCTTTGCATTTTCTGGTGCTTAGTACAGATTGTCTGTCGTTTCTGGAGTTTCTTTACGAACTGTAGAATTATTTTAGCACGTTCATAATCAGGCAAAACATTTATATCCTTGGACATTAGCCTCTATTTATACTTTACAAGGCCCTTCGGCCTTTGCCTTTGTATCTATGCTAGGAAGTATCTACAATCTTTATCTATTCTGTTTTTCAGTCAGCTAGGTGCATAATCCTTCCGAGACTGACTTTCCTGGCTCTAACACTTAATCCTCCAGCACGACCCCTTCTGACGCTTACTTGTTACTTATGTGCATAACTAACTCATATCTGGCACTTGTACCATCACATTTAGGACAGAATCGAATTCATGTTTACTTCCGGCTACCACTGCTGCATTGACAATGAATCAATGACTCATGCTGTTCTATATGCGATTGCAGTCTTTCTCGGCGTATTCCATTGATGAAATCTTCTCGGGTTATCAGCCGAGTGGTGGCGTCGTCTTGTCGCAACGTTTCGATGAGTTTCGTACCCATCATCTTCTGGCGAAGTGTCGGGATGCAGAATCTACGAATCAAGAAGGGAAAGCTGCTCAGCAGATTAGCCTTCTTGCTAAGGTGTCGGGATAAGGACGTGATGCCGCAGTTTGCTAACTTGCGGCACCCTGTCAACACGGCGAGGACAAAGCGCATATTACGACGGGCTGGTTCAGCCTTGGTACGGGAACACATACGTGTGACCAGAATGGAACTCGACAAGAACGCCAAGACTTTGCTCACTCACCACCTGTTCCTAGCTTCCACTCTCCCAGCACACACTTGGGAGTGGCTGGACGGCAATACGTACGCTAGCAGTGAGCTCCACAAGAAGAAAGATACCAACAAACAGTGCGATAAGTTCCTCAGACTTCCGGGCGGACGTCAACAGGAGGAGAAAGCCAGCAAGACTAAGACCGTCATCAACTTGACAGGAAGAGCACTGGATGAGCCAACGATCTCCGTGCTGTCGAAAGGTCTGAACTTTGCTCCGGTTCCTAGGACGTTACCAAAACGTGACATCATCAGCAACGTCGAGCAAGCTATACGTGGACTCCCTCTGAGAGCAGCCGAGGAAGTGAGGAGGGAGACCAGTAGGGTACTCGAGAAAGCAAGAATGCCAAAGAACAACATTACGGCAGAAGAGCGCAGGGCGCTGTTGAACCTTCGCGATGACAAAGATACAGTGGTCTTAGCAGCAGACAAAGGTAATGCGACGGTCCTTCTGAAGTCAGAAGATTACTGGCAGAAGATCGACACGCTACTACAAGATCCAGCATACAAAGAAGTGGGGAAAGATGCGACTGCTTCTGTTACACGCAAGACCATTGATCTTCTCAACAGCTCAGGACTCGACAGAAACACCACCAGGAAGCTTTACCCTCGGGCACCGGCTCCACCGCGACTGTATGGCCTCCCGAAGATTCATAAGGAGAATGTCCCTGTACGTCCCATACTGAACACCATAAATTCTCCGACGTATGGGGTAGCCAAGCACCTAGCACAGCGGTTAAAACCACTCGTGGGTCACTGCCCTCATCATGTCAAGAACTCGACCGAATTCGTTAAGGTACTCCAAGAGTTACGCCTGGAAGAGAATGATCTACTAGTCAGCTTTGATGTCACTTCTCTCTTCA
This sequence comes from Schistocerca gregaria, assembly GCF_023897955.1. Taxonomy (NCBI): domain Eukaryota; kingdom Metazoa; phylum Arthropoda; class Insecta; order Orthoptera; family Acrididae; genus Schistocerca; species Schistocerca gregaria. Next base: position 590,804,873 of record NC_064924.1, on the reverse strand, counting down.
CCCGGGTGCCACTAGAGGATTCCTTGGCTTTACTCGAAGATCACTTTGATGAAGACACACTCAGGCTCTTTCGTCACGTGTTAACGACAACGTACTTCAAATGTGGCGGGAGATTCTATGAGCAAACAGATGGTGTTGCCATGGGTTCTCCCCTGGCCCCAGGTATTGCCAACTTATACATGGAACACTTTGAAGAGGTGGCACTGAACACCGCCTGCCACAAACCGAAGGTGTTCTACAGATACGTTGATGACACTTTTGTGGTGTGGCCTCACGGCAAGGAACATCTACAAGGGTTCCTACGCCATCTCAATGGCATACATGACAGCATCAAATTCACCATGGAGGTAGAAGAGAATGGTTGCCTCCCCTTCTTGGATATTTTGATCAAGAAAAATCCGGACGGTACGTTGGGACACTCGGTTTACAGGAAGAAGACGCACACGGATTTATATCTGAATGCTCGGAGCTGCCACCATCCGGCACAACGTAACTCGGTACTAACCACCTTAGTACAAAGAGCCAGGTCCATCTGTGACAGTGAGAGTTTGCCGCGTGAGCTATCACATCTACGGGAAACTTTCCGTAAGAACGGCTACACCGAGACACAAATAGGACGGGCCTTGCGTGCGGACAAGAGGCGGGAGGAGACACCAGTAGAAGACGAAGAAAAACGTGTAGCTTTCCTGCCGTTTGCCGGACCGGCGACAGCCAAGATCGCGAGAATATTAAAGAAGCACGAAATAACGACCATCTTTCACGCACCGTGGAAAGTTAAAGATATTCTTGGCTCAACCAAGGACCACCTGGGCTTACAGACGCCAGGAATCTACAGTATTGGGTGCGAATGTGGGATGGAATACATCGGGCAGACACAACGATGTATCTCCCAGCGCTGTGCTGAACACATCAGAAACGTACGACTGGGACAGACTAACAAGTCCGCGGTAGCAGAACACAGCATTACCGAGGGACACACCTTCGAATTCGAAAACACGAAGAAGCTGTGTAGCGCCAACGGTTTCTGGGACTCCATCTTCAAAGAGGCAGTGGAGATTCGTCTGCACAACAATTTAGTAAACAGAGACAGCGGATTTCAGCTTAGCGCAGCGTGGAACCCCACACTTGACATGATACGTCAGGAACGCTCCGATCGGAAGGCAGCAGCGCCCGCAGACAGAATGGACAGCCACCGGGCCTCGACGCCAGGGCCGCACCGCGGCCCCCCACCACCGGCCGCGACGGGTTCCCCCACCACTGACGCGGCACTCCCTTCCGGAGAAGCGTGATTGGCCGGCCTACAGAGACGGACAACGGTCCAGCAACTATATAGATAGGTGGAACACAGCATCCCGACACTTCGCCAGAAGATGATGGGTACGAAACTCATCGAAACGTTGCGACAAGACGACGCCACCACTCGGCTGATAACCCGAGAAGATTTCATCATACTGTTCTGATTTACTAACACTGTCAAACAACAATGTGTTCATTCTCTCAGTGCCTTTTAAAAGAAAACATAAACATCTGTGATGACACTAAAATTATCTCACATATTTCGTGGATTTCAGATACAAATCTCTCAGTAAGGACAATTCTAATCCACTTTCAAGAAAGAGAGTGGATTACAATCTCTTTTCGTTATGGGCACCACATTGCCTAAAAAATCGAAAAACATTTTAAAATACGGTAGATAATAATTTTGTCTCAAGATCGAGACCTTGACGTAGGATTTCTATCCACATTGGTTTAAATCAAAAGATCGCGTACCTCACCATTGACAATGTCAATGAATAACAGAAATACATTTTATTTCATCCCTCACTATGAAAGGCCTTTCTATACTTGTAATGCATAATAAACTCAGAAATATGAACTCATTTGCATTCTGAATGTCCTTCTTTACTCCTTGTACACAATACATTATCGTCTATTCGTTTATACGTGTCGGCTGCTTGGCGGCGCTGTAATAGCGAAACTGCAAAACAACTGTGATAGTTCTGTGACTCATTGTGTAGGAGTCTGGCTAATATTCTAATCAAAATATCCACATTCATCCCGCACTAGCTCTAACCGTTTCTTTTGTACTTAATATCACATATACTTTGAGTCCCTCTGTAGTTGTTTGTTATACTTAAAATGGCCGCCCCAGAGCAGCTGCTTCCATGATTCTGGTCACGTCACAGAATGCCAAAATATAACACCCAAAAAGGACCTAGAGCACTATGTTACTTAGGTGATTTCGAAAGTTTAGGTAGAAAATATATCTGTTTCGTTCACCATTATACAGATGTGTCGAAATAAAAGTTCTAGTTAAATTTTTTCTTCACTTATAAAAACATATGACATATTGTCGAATCGGCATACTCTAGAATTGTATGAGAAACTTAAGCATTCAATCATCTAATGTTTTTGTCCCTATTACATAATACCGTTTCACTCTGATATAGTTGTAGGTCATTTACTGATCTCTCATACGTCTTGTATTGCGCCAGACATCATACACATTAAAAATAAAACTTTTCTGTTAGACCTAAAAGGCATCTCTGGCATACACTGCCAGAAAAAAAATTAAAACACCAAAAGATTACTATTGTATGTAATTAAATTTTGGAACTAGATTTGTCTAGGCAACATATTACAGTGATTATCATCGTAAGATCACATTACAATGTAAGCGCGAGATAATCGACGTCAAATATGAAATGCTGATACATAAATAATGGAAGCATGCAAACGTGCATGCATTGTGTTGCATAATTGAAAGGTGTCTGGTGTTTCTACGCCTTTTGCACTTGGATGGTTAATGCTGGAGTTGTCGTCTGATGATTCCCAAATGCGCTCGATTGGAGATGGAGCACGCTAAGGCAACGCGTCTACACTCTGGAGAGCGTGTTGGGTTACAGTAGTGGTACGTGGGTGAGCGCAATCCTCATCGAACATACCATCTTGAGAGCCGGTTACGAATGGCAGCACAAAAGGTCAGATCAGTGGGATGGCATACTAATCTGCAGTCAGGATTCGTGGGATAACCACGAGTGTGCTCCCAGTGTGATATTACTGTCATACCGAATGGCAGCACAGAGCTTAACTCCAAGTGCAGGTCATGTGCGTCTAGTACACATACAGGTTGGTTGCAGGTCATCCGCTGGCCTCCTTGTAACTGACACGCATCCATCACTGTTACCATGGCAGAACCAGCTTCTGTCAGAAAACTCAACAAACCTCTACTCCGCCCCTCCCCCCCTCCACCCCACCACCACCAAAGTTCACTAGCTTGACACCACTGAAGTTGCAAATGGTGGTGGTTTGGAGTCGGTGGAATTCAATCCACAGGGCGTGGGGCTCGGAGCTGTCCTTGAAGTAAACGATTTGTAACAGTTCCTTGTGACACTATGGTGCCAAATGGTGCTCAAATTGCCGCTGTGATTCAAGTTCGATGCGCCAGGACCCTACGCCGAACACGAAAGTCAGCCCTCTCAGTAGTGCCACATGGCAGTCCGGAGCCCGATCTTCTTGCGACTGTACATTCCCGTGACCACTGCTGCTAACAGTCATACGGTGGCAAAATTTCTGCCACGTTTTCCTGCAGTATAGCAGAAGGAACAGCCAACTTCCCGTACCCCTAGAACACTAACTCGTTTAACCCGTTACTGGCCATTGTCCCTTTTTTGGGACGCGTATATTTTACTTATTTGTATGTAAGCAATGGAGCTTTTAGCCTTTATTTTTGCACCTGTAGGTTCAACTAACTGTTATAATGCCTGTAAATGCCAAATAAATAACTTTTTTGTAAGTACTTCACGCGAGGAAAATTATAAAATTGCCGATTTTTTGATCTCCCACTTGGCAGCACTGTAGTCTGCTGGTAGTTACTGGACGACAATGAGCTGTGATTTTGTTGTCTGGTCATGTTTGTTATGAACATATGGATCTCCATGTAAGATTTTTTCAAGTAAGTGCAATATCGATACATTTTATGTGTCCCAATAATGGGACAATCGCATGTTACAATATCATTTATTGTTGATGTTCCCTTTTCTTGTATACACGTATTATACAGAGAAGAATTGCATTTCACGTTCTTTATATCTGCTTTTTTCATGTTCCATTCGAATTTTAAGATTCCAACAGGATACAAACATGCCGCTTGGACTTACACTTGAAGACATTCTAGCAGAACTAGCGAACCATCAAGAGAGTGACGATGAAGATGATGAAGTAGAATTTCCGATTATTCCAGCCGATGCAGATGTAATAAGACACTGACGAAAAGGTGTTGAACAATGAGTCTGTTGTACAAGATGCAGCCGGTACTTTAGAGAGAGGCTCTCACTTTTGGATGTCCGACAGAGAATAATGATGGTTTACCTATCAAAGGAAACAGGATCTGTACCAAAACGCAGAGGACCACAAGGAAGCAAACTGATGGGAGGGCGGGCGAGCACAGATGTACGACTAGATCCAGGAAATCATTTCATTGTGCCAAGTAAAACACAGAAGAGAGTAAAACACAGAAGAGATGTGCTTACTGCAAGAAAAATACAACAAAAATTTGTGATAGGTGCAAGGTTGGTGTACAAGAAAAGTGTTTTGCTTCATTTCATACTGAATAGATATTCAATAATATTAAAACATTCTTTATTTATTGTTTGTGTTGTTTCTTACAATATTGTGCATGGAGAATAAGGTTGTGAATTTGGATAGCGCATTTGGCCATTGTCCCAAAAATGGGACGGTCTGTAATTTTGTTATAGTAAACTGAAAATTTTCAAAACATCATTTTATTCAGTTAATCACTCAATGTAACGTATTTATGTACAAAAGTTTGCAAAAAATGATCCGATAGAGTTTTGACCAGTAATGGGTTAAACTCAGAGAGGTGTTGATAAGGTGTCTTAAGCGCAGTTTTGACTAATCTTGACTAACATCAACTCACTACCTCTCCTCTGTTCGCTCCGATAGCTGAGTGCTAGTTCCGCTTGGGACGTGACAGCGACCGGATGTGTCGGTACTTCCGCGTAGTCGTAGCGCCGCAAGCCGTGTTTATAATAATTCTTGGATTGTGACCTGTGATATTCTCAGTGTTTCTTCACTACGTCGTATACAAGCTTCTTAATTTACTCACAGCGGTCCCGACCGCTCATAAAGTGCAGTTATGGCTCCCAGTGTACCTCGTAAGAACACCCTGTGTTTTGCATTTGAGAAATCTACCAGGAATGTGCAACCGAGTTCTCTAGAAATCCATGACTGGATAGTAGATATTATTGGCATCACATCCGATCAGGTCCACACAGCATCTTATGACATGGCGGAATACTGTTTCTTTGTCAAGTTTTTAGACCAGATACAACTGGAGAAAATTTTGGTGAACACTGGTGGGAAAGCAGAGTTCCGACATCGTGATCAGACGGTGAGTACAGTTTCAATAACTAACGCTGAAATTGAGTATAAACAAGTGCGAGTGTTCAAATTGCCACGTGAGGTTGAGAATTGTTTTCTTAGAGATGTCCTCGCCAAATACGGAGACATCCGACAGATTAGAAACGAAAAATGGTCGAGCCGTCACTAACTCCAATGTTATAGTGGGGTTCGTTCAGTTGACATGGCCGTTAAAATCAATATCCCATCCTATGTAATGGTTTGTGGTTATAAGGCTCATGTCATTTAGGAGGGGCAAGTAGGCACTTGTTTTATCAGTAACACGAGTGGCCATTTACGAGAGGATTGCCCACGGCGAGTTGTCGTACTTCTTAACAATCTGCAACAACGACAGAGATTAACATTGGCTGATGTCCTAACTCAAAATCAGACGCCTTCTGTGACTGACTCCCAACGGAGTGCATCTGTGTCAGAGGGCGATGATCACGGTAACAACAGCTTCCCACCCTTGCCTCAAAAACCCGTGGCCAGTCACCCCTTAGTCACCGGTGTTGCATTATCTGTCGGTAGCAAACGACGACGTACTATAAGTGACGGCAGTGGTTCCGGCGACCAGGTAGTAAAAAATCAAACCGGTGACTCGGAGCCACGGGCTCCCACACAGGACACGCATGTGTCGGGTGGCGGAGTTACGACCCGCCAAATTCCCATTCATCCGCCCGACGCAGAAACTGTCAATACGAGTGCAGCCGAGTGTTTACAGCAATCCGTTCCGATGCCGCTTGCCGACTCGCCGCAGGTGGCCAACACACAAGAGGCGGCAGTCAGTCTACTGCAACTCGTAAACACGGCGGATGAAGCACGCGGTGCAGAGCATGACATAAACAGCCACTACCTCGAAACTGCTTCCAAACAACAAGAGGACCCGGACAGCTGTATCCAAACAGCCAGTGCGGCTCTAAACAAACACAGTGGGCCTACTGAAGCCGCATCTTCGGACTTGCCGTCACCCGTTCCGAAACAAGGACATTCACATACTTCTTACAGCCATAACTCGCCGACTCCGCCGTCTTCAATGACCTTTCGGACGACTTTGCGACGGCAAAATAAAGTTAAACCAAAGGACGCCGTGGCTGGAAGTAACTCAAAAAGTAAAGTCAGCGCGAAAACTGGTACAAAACCTGCGGATGTAGGTTCGAAGTCCGGCGGTGAGATGGACTGGGCTTCGTACGCTTCCCATCACCCACAAGTATCGGACGATCATGAGTCAAGCTTATAAGTTTTTGTCCCTGAACATCAATAGAGTTAGGACAGATTTAAAATTAGCAATGCTACGGCAGTTTATCTATGAGTCCGAAGCTGATATAGTTCTGTTACAGGAAGCGTCCATTTTAAGTTTTCATGTATCAGGATTTGCAACTATCGTAAACACCGTGGCGGACGGGGGTACAGGTACGGCCATTCTATCACCAGACGGAATCCCAGTGAGCAATATCGAAATGTTGGAATCCGGTAGAGGCATATCGTTCTAGAGAACGTTAATATCTATGCTCCATCAGGGACGACCTTAAAATCAGAAAGAGCTAACTTCTTCAAACAAGACATCATATACTTGCTACGCCGCAACCCAACCCAGTTGATAATTTGTGGTGATTTCAACTGTGTGATCCACAGGAAAGACCAATCGCCAAACTTTAATTACTGTAGGGAACTACATGATCTGGTGCGTCACCTGCAGCTGAAGGATGCGTGGGAACTAAAATTTCCTACCCTGGTAAGGTACACGTACCTGACCACCACCGCATGTAACCGTCTAGACCGTTTGTACATCTCTGAGAACATTTGCCAACATGTTCTGGACGCCGATGTCATTCCGGCTAGCTTCTCCGACCATTGAGCCCTCTGTGTCACGATAAATCTGGCCAAACAGCATACTAAATGGCATCGGATTCCGTGGAGCCTAAATGTTTCTATTCTCGCCGATGCCTTGCTACAAGAAGTCATCTCCACGACATGGCGGACTGTCTCAAGCAATGCTGCAGATATCCGAGCGAGATAGCGTGGTGGAATGCCGTGGTCAAACGGAAAAAGCGATTATCCTTAGGAAACTACAGTTGGCAACGGGCGCAAGATGTCAAACTCACGATTGATTTTTACCAAACAGTTTTGCGAGAGTTGTATGCGACTACGACACCAACCAACACACAGCTGACGACCATTAAACAAATAAAGGCGAAGCTTATAGGCATAAAGCGAACGCAGCTCGAAGGACTGAAGATCAGATCTAAAGCAAAATCGCTTCAAGAGGACGAACTTGCATCGTTGTATCACCTCATAAAACATTGTGCCCATCGCAAGCGGGCTTTTATCGGGGAGCTGGACACAGATGATGGACTCCGTTTGACCCGACAGGGTGATATTCTTACTGCAGTTTACCGGTACTTCGCGGATCTGTACTCGCAATGCGATACATATGGTGATGACGGCGGCAATATCGTGAGTGCTCTGCCCACCGTAGTCACGTCTGCGGACAACTCGGCGGTCGTACACGATTTTGCTCCAGACGAAGTCCTTGAACTGATTTCTGGCTCGCCATCGAATAAATCCCCTGGCCCTGATGGTTTGCCACGGGAATTTTATGTGCGCTTCTGGCCTATAATCGGACACGCATTTACAGATGTTCTCAATGAAGTGATGCGAGGGAGTGACGTGCCGGCCGAAATGAAGGAAGGCCGAATTGTATTGATACCAAAAAGCAAACACCGAAAAACCTTAGATAACTTCCGACCCATTACTTTACGTAATTTTGATTACAAAACCTTCGCCAGAGCACTCAACGGCAGATTGTCTCCGTTAATGAAGCAAGTGATTCACAGCCATCAATCATGCATCCCTGGTCGCACTATTATGACGCCCCTTTCGGAATATAGAGATGTAATAGCCATAGCGTCAGTCACGAACGTGAATCTCGCATTGCTGTTTATCGACTTTTGCAAGGCTTTTCATCGCGTCCGCCCCTAGTACCTCCTACAGCTACTGCAGCGTTGTGGTTTCGAGCAACGGGTTATAAGTGTCGTGCAACATTTCGTCACGGACATTACAACAAGAATCAGCGTAAATGTACAGCTTACTCAAACCATCGAGGTCCAAAGAGGAGTACCGCAGGGGAGGCCTCTCTCCATGATGTTATTTGTTATGTCGCTCGAGCCGCTCTTACTCTCTATTCAGGACAAACTTGCAGGCTTTTCGATCGCCGGGACGTCCTTCGTGGTTCGTGCTTTCGCCGACGACGTCGGAGTGTTATTGCGCAACGACGGAAACGTATCAACCCTCAAGACAGTGGTAGACGAGTACTGTCGTGCTTCCGGTGCTAAAATCATCGCCGGTAAATGCACCTTTGTCAACATTCGAGGATTCGACGCAGTAAATATACCTTGGGCGAAGCGTGTCGAAACCCACACCACTCTGGGGATGATTATAGACAAATGCCCGCTAAAAATGAATGCAAAAAACTGGAAGCAGGTCACCAATAAAATGCAAGGTGCCATCTATGAAAACAATTGGCGGTCCGTTAAAATACTCCAACGCATACGACTCCTCAGCAGTTATGTATTCAGTAAAGCGTTCTATATGGCCCAACTATTTCCAGTCACCAAGATGCAGGCCAAACACGTGATGAAACTCTCTAATAGATTTATCTGGCAAAGGCATCTATTCAAACTGAAATACACCACGTTGACGTCTTCCAGACAGGCCCGCGGAATAAACATGCCTGACATTAACCGAAAGTGTACTGCTTTATATATTAAACGAATCATCCATTTGTTGGACAAGGAACCTCTCAGCGTAATCAGTTGGCTCTTCCGAACCTTACAACCCCCCGATATGCATCCACCCATTGATGTCGGTAAAACGCATTACAAATTACGACATGTCAAGCAGTTTTTTCTTGAATTAAGTTATATTGATGGACATTATTTAACGCTGGATTTAGCGACGACGCGCCTGTTATTAAAAAGATGGACATCTCCTATAGTCCGGAATCCCATTGAATACCCGAGTGTTCATTGGAAGTCAGTTTGGGACAACGTAAGTTTAACTGTCCACACTGCTGAAGTGGCGTCTACGTGGTATAGAGTGGTAAACGATGTTATACCCACTAATGAAAGGTTGCACAGAATCGATTTAAGTGACAGTGATAAATGCGTCCGCTGTGGTTTAGTCGACACCTTACGCCATCGCTTCACTTGTGGCGGTCATCTCACTAACTGGAAATGGGTGCAGCAGAGACTGGGCCTGATTACCCGCAGCAGCCCAGCCAGCCACTGCACCGACATCCTGCTCTGGCTGGACACGGAATATTTTCCCGCCACCAAGAACAACACCGTGATGTGGATGTTAGGACAGTTTGTGACATATATCATCATCCACAATAGTGAAGAAAATCTCATTAGTTTCGAGGCTTACATGAGAACGGCACGCTGGAAGATGAAACGTTGGCCAAATTTCAAGAAGATGTTTGCTAACATGCTAGACATAATTTTTGAAAAACAAGGTGTAGGGTAATTCTCGATGCCGGTAAGCACACAAATCACATCCAAGACTATGTAGCGAACAAAATACACAACGTCTAAGGGGTTATACCAGATCCTAGGACTACTCCCGACTTCTCATTGGTGTTATACACTTCATTATGACGTTTTCATTAATTTATGATCCTGTGCATCTCTTGTTGTCCGTTTGTGTGCTCCAAATGACTTTGAGCTTTGGACGGTTAGGAATCAAATGACAGAACTGTCATTCCAGTTAAGACAATCAATTATATATATGTTTGCGTTTCGGTTCTACGTCTCTGACTGGACTAAAGAGGCTATTTTCAGTTTACTATAATGTTCTATTTTATAAGCTTACAAATGGCACTATATTGAAATGTATTCTTCAGACTATTGTAGGATACAATTCGTGTTGAATCAGTTCCAGCACTTCAATATTGGTTTTTGTGCTTATGTACATATATGGTTGTTTTAAGAAAGGAAAAAAAATGTGGTCAGCGTGACGGATTGCCGTCCTACGGGCTCGGGTTCGATTCCCGGCCGGGTCGTAGATTTTTTCCGCTCAGGGAGTGGGTGTTGTATTGTCTTCATCATCATTTCAACCCCACCCGGAGCGCAGGTCGAATGTAATAAGACCAGCACCTAGGCGGCCGGACCTGCCCTGCAAGAGAGCTCCCGGGCCACTGACGCTAAACGCTCATTTCCATTTCCACTATCTCGCCTCTGAAAGGAACCTAAAGCTCACGAATGTTACAGCGTGCATTTGAAGTAAACATGATTTGCATCGTCCGCGCTGCTGACACTACTCTTATGCGACTGGCTCGAAATTTTAATAGACACGTAGAAACATGCCTACCAACTTAGTCGCAAAACTCAATCTTGGTGCTACGCTTTTTTCCTTCAGTGTATTTTTGGTTCCTCATTTCTGACAAAGCCATTGTGATAATCTTTCGCATTCCATGAGAAACGAAGCTGAAAAACAAGTTTTCGTTCGTGATGACATTTGGAAACTAACGAACTGACGAAGCATATGATGATAACTTTAACAAACGCTGAAAAATAAGAATGAATATCTTTTAAAGAAGTTATTAACAAGTCTCTCGACAGGTGCTAAAATAATGACTACGAGAATGTAGGAGGTGATGTGCTGTATAAATTCAAAGTGTAGGATGCCTAAGTACAATTCAAACTACACTTGAAGTTTGCCACGTCAGCTGTACTCCAGAAATACGGTTGCAGGGAGTTTTCATCTAGTGGTTAAAAAAATATGATGAATTACTGAATGCCGCAGAGGATATTTATTAAGGCAGGGCACGAAAGAAAAAATTCGACATGGAGTTCTGAGGAGGAAAAAATTATAAATTTATCGTTACGTCTTTGTATCAGTACTGAAAACATAATACTTCACTAGAAAGTTGGAGTGCCTTACTTTCACATGCTGTTGTGAATATATGTGAGAAGTGTGATGTGCGAGTTTTCTGAAGTTTCATCATTACTTTGTGAAAAAAAAAATGTTTTCCTAATAGGGAGACACGCTTAGCACTAATGATCTAAGCTCGACATTTACTCTGCGAATACCTGTAATACTTGTGTAAGTCTGCAGACTTTCGTGGCCGTTGTCACTAAAGTTAGAATATTCTGAGTTATTAGGACGTGTCATGTTTCTTCTAAAAATAATCGACGCTACGACCCCTCTGCTTGGATCTTCTTCAGGATCCTCTGATGCCCACAAATCTAGAACACTCTCTCCGACATTCCCGCGTGTAACTTTGTAGATGCAACAGAATGTTTCGAGAAAATGGCTTGTATCAGATTACAGACTGACTGTCAAGTACTAAGCTCGGCTTACTCTTGGCGCTTCTGTAGGAAGTAACGTTCTGTGATTATACACTGGAGAAGAGCTCCCCTTCTGGATGACAAGACGGAGTAGTCCTTCTCACCGTGCACTGTGCTTTTGAAATGCTGCAGTTCCTTTTCCCGTATTCTCCTGAGTTGCTGCGGCAAAGTAAGTGAAGGAGTGTACATTTCGTTACAGCACGAGAAAGATGAAAATGTACACAAGTGATAAAACTTAGTTCTCTGCGTACACACTTGTTTTATTTAAAACAGAAGCTTCCTAAAACGTAGGTTTCACAAAATCTACATCTACATGAGTTCTCGGCATTTCACCTCTTGCTGACAGAGAATGCTCCGAACCACGTTCAGACTACTTTTCTAACATGGCGCTGACAAACAAAGCAGCGGAAAATGGAACACTTCAATCTTTCCGCGTGAGCTCTTGATTTTTCCTATTTTATTAGAATGATCTTTATTCTATATAACTAACGTTACAATTTCTCGTGTAACTTATACGCAGTTTTTGTACGAGACAGGTCTTTAGGAACGAAAACTATAAATTTTCAGGGTTAGGACTGTACTTTTTAATTAAGAAAATAACGAGATTTAGCTATGAGAACGAAGTTTTTCGTGACGGAACTGATATGTCAGACATTCTTGGTTTTCCTGCCGCGTCACTTCAGGATAAAATGTCGAGCTTTCGACAACAGTCTCCATCGTCGTTGGCTCGAAATTTTATCCGTAATTGATCCGCTAAGAAATCGGAGAATATTTTACGTGAGAGTGAGCTACTTTGTGTTAAGTACTTTTACATGCAGCAGTATTTAAATACAACACAGAATCAGACTGTTAACTTCTGTAAACAGCTGTTCAGGTTGTTGGCTGTTTCATACCGACTTTATACTCGATCATCTGTTTTGTGCGCGGACGACCCATGTATCATCTGCACATGTGTGGTCACGAAACCACTTATCCTTCATGGTACACACTATTTCCGAAAGCTAACGCTTTCGCTCGCTATATTGAGAATTGGCGGTTATTCTGCATTATGCAAAAACTTTATGCAACACGCCTCAATTATGTTTAACTAATTTTGACCATGTGGAATGAGGCTGAATTTAAGGTAATTATTACTGCAATATAATATTGTACTGATTTCTTTCCGAATTTCGGTGAGGATAAAGGGTCCGATTTAAAACTTTGACAGACATATTAATGACACTTCGCTTCTGTATCTAGTTAAGTTGTATTTTTCAGAACTTGGTTTTATCCTAATCACAGCAGTGTGTAGTTTGAAGACTCGATGAAATCTGATTTTATCCCACTGACTGACCACACCAGTTTAAAAAATAAAATTAAAAAAATATACTAATAAGTGTATTCTGGTGACATACTAATAAGTATGTATTCTTGGAGCTTAGATTCGGCGTCAACAATTCTAAATGTTATGAAATATGTGTTTTCAATGGATTTTATTGTTTATGTTCCGTATTTAGCAGTTTACTGTTCATTTGTTTCAATGTCTAATGTTTTAATTTATGTTATACTGGTACACGAAGAGTTGCAGATGGTCACTAGATGGCAGGTGGGATAAAAGTTTGAACTTCACTTACCAGATAGCAAGAGTGCTATTATCTAATTCGTGCCGAATTACTTATATTGCTATTCATATACTTGCGCCTATCCAGCACAGCTTAGCGATTTTTTGTTCCCTCAATTTGGGCCTTTTGAGAGAGACAGTTGTTAGTTGCCAGGTTTAAAACTTACTTTATTTTGAACAGTTAAAGCACAATTAAATTTATGAAAAACGTTCTTGCCGTAGTTGTTGAAGATGTTTATCAAAACTATACATGACTGTCTTATTCGGACAGCCGCGGTCGTTCTTTAAATAAAAATATGGCATTTCAGTCTTTGATCGCTACTTTTTATTTTCAGTGACCGGTTTCAGGCTAGCTGCCCATCTTCAGATCATATATTGCAGTTACAGAGTAACCTGTCAGTACAGAACTATGACAGAGAACCAATAGTCTGCACTGACAGGTTACTCTGTAACTGCAATATATGATCTGAAGGTGGGTAGCTAGCCTGAAACCGGTCACTGAAAACAAAAAATAGCGATCAAAGACTGAAATGCTATACTTTTAATTTTGTTGAAGATGCTCCAATGCTGTCGTCGAATTTTGGTGACTAATATTAGGTCATGCTCTTTACGTCTCAAAGTTGATGCAATAATATGTGGCGACCCACGTTGCTTCCACAAGCCGTTATTCTTGAGATGCCATTGCTCAAAATTCTACCTTTGATTATTATCGGAAAAGTCATACAGTTCACGATCCATAATTTGAGGCACTACTTGGGACCATAAATGCAACAACGACAGCGAATCTCATTGCACAGTATGGGCTTTATTAAAGTTACGTCTCTCCAGCCACTCCAGTAGGCCAGAACAGCACAAAGCGCTGCACCTGCAATATATGTTAGGTCGGTTGCTAGAACCTTTTCGTATAACGCGGAAAAGCACTATACTTTCCGACCGAATCCTAGATACGGCTGTCGATCAGTTTCCAAACGTGTCGACATAGTGAGATTCGTCGTGCAGCATTTACCACCAATCTGTGGGAAGTACTGTTTTCCATTGCCGTCGGAACAACCTTGTATCAGCGATCCACGAGATGCTCATGGTATTTGTAATAGGGAAGCACGTCGCATCCGTGACGGCGGCGATTGTGCTTCCGCTACATTTCCACTGCGAGATAATGGTGCTGCATATCGACTTCTAGCGTGGTAACCTCTATTGAGTGACCTCCCTTACAGTGATCGCATTCGTGACCCATGGCTGGATGCTATTATTAGTGATTTATATTAATTACTTTTCTCTCTCTCTCTCTCTCTCTCTCTCTCTCTCTCTCTCTCTCTCTCTCTCTCTCTCTCTCAAGGGACTGGTCTTTATTCTTAGGACGGTACTGTTAGTGTGTTGTTCTTTAGACATGTCCTGCAGCAAGTGTATTGCACGCCCAGCGGCTCCGTTATTGTGAGTGATACTTCAGGAAAATTGTGACAAGGCTACCTCTCATATGTGAGGTCCAATTCCCAACAGATACATTACCAGACTATCCTGATTTTCATTGGCATGTAGCTTTCCTGCCGACCCTTTCTGTTAATCACCTCATTACTAGGCGACGGAACACTTGCTGTAAGAAGTGAGGTCAGTTGTCTAAGACACATTAGAGTGTGAATTGTCTGCTATGGAAGAAAGGTAGCTGCACATTTTCAGGTGCCATTTCTTCCATCCTTCAACAATTAGCCTTAATTAAGAATTAAGAGGAGAGAGGACAGAGACCACTGCAATAGCTGTAGCTCCACACCCAACAAACAAGCAGCAACTGTATCCAGTATCACAGAGGCAGGTCACTTCTTAGAATCTTAAGAATTTGTCTTGCTTCTATGAGGACATGGATAAATTAAAACAAGAGTATGTTAGCCCGCGAATTACAGTGCAGGTTGTGTAGAAATAATTTAGTGGGTACACACCAAACAACGCATCTGAGGCTGTTCAAATTGCAGCGAAATGCTTTTGACGTAGCAGGCAAGGCCTTTGCTATGAGAGAAAGGTTTTGTGATGGCGCCTGTATCAAACACATTGCAAATTTTTACGACAATGGTATCTTTTGGTTAAGATCAGCCAGTTCACGCATAACGTAACAAAGCTGAGGCTTATTCAGCAGAAATTAGAATTTAAGAGCCGGCATATGTGCGGTGAAGTGAATGCACGTGGCGTGCTAGAGATAAAAGGCTGCAGAACGTTCGCAGAGTTTGAGGTAGAAGTTATGTAATTGTTCTGGTCAGCAGACGAAGAGAGCAGAGTGAGCATAGACATCACAAAATCTTCTTGACCCTCCGCTACAGAATACCAGTCGCATTCCGCATACTTCAATACCATTTTCAAACCAGATCGGTATCTATAATAGTGGTGATCCGACATAGCCTTTCATCAATACGGTACCGATCGTACTAAAGAGGTGCGTGCTATATGTAGGGAACGTAGAAGGTTTCAAGTTGAATCTTACAGACCTGGACGAGGTTGTGATGTAAGACAGAAGCGAATAGGTTCTGACAGATAGACAAGGTAGCAGGAAACAAAAGTTATGTATTCTGTCAGCCAAATCCCATTCTAAACTTGCGAAGAGAGAGGGATATGAGGGGGTAGAGATTGTAGAAGTACAGAAGATTGTTCCCAACAGAATTATGAAGGCTTGACGAACACTAGCAATAAACGAGCATGGACGAGGACCAAGTCTACTCTCCACATATGCTAAACAGGACGATATGGTGGGTTAAATTCTGTCTGAGATGTGCAATTTGCCAATGACAGAACGTTACATCGTGGGAGCAAATTTTGTATGTCCATCCTTTTGACAGGTGGTCTTAGGGATTAAGACTTTTTATGAAACTGAAGGACCTACAGACGTTCTATTATTTTATTTGTTCTGTAGCTACCGGTTTCAGCGCTTCGATGCTCCATCTTCAGGTTCTAGTTGATGCTGAAGGGGTTCACCCGATCCCTGTATATACATCAGTGGCCAACATAACTGTCTATACAGACTGTCTGAAAACTTTAGTGACAGAACTTCAACTATCAGCTGCCAGATGACTGGGGAAGCCAACAAAATTCATTTTTGTTAGTGATCACTTTCTCTCTGTGGCCCCTGTGAATTCTTATTACACATGCAAGGTAGCGGGTCTTCTTTTATTTGAAGTTTCGTCATCCTGATTAGACTTCGTGTGCTTAAGACTCGTCATACACACATTATCACCTCGGCTAACGAATGAAACAACACCAGAAGTGTTATGTATAGTATTTTGGGGTAACGTCAAAGTTTTTGTAGATCTGAATGAGACAACTAAAACGATCTTGCACGAAATAAATACTAGTGCCTATCCGTTTTTAGCATTACCTTGTCATTGCTCTTTTATCTAAATAAAAATAAATGTGGGACTACATATTAAATATTTTTCCTAATTTCAAACGGTTTCACAGATTAGCGTTCTTTTTAAAATCACGCATGGCCAAGAAATTTCATGCTTGGATTACCATAAGTGATATGAAACTGTATGCGCTATGAAACCTGCTCATTCCACTCCTTTCGGACTGTTTACAGAGAGGGAGCCACTGCTCAGTTGAGCCTTCACCGAAGTTAAAAGGCAGCGTCGGCGAGTGTCAGATTTTTATCTCATTGTCGACCACGAGGAAAGGGGTGTCAGACGCCTCCCCACCCAAAGCCGCCGCTGAGGCTACATTCTGGGCCAGCGCTATTCTACACAACACAGAGAGAGAGAGATGCGGATTATTTTTTTCGTCCTTCTGGAAGATTATGTCCACTTTTCAAACAGGAGTCACTTTAAAGTTCATTGTAATTCGAGTGTAAAGTATTAACAATTGTTCGTTTAGGTAAACTGAACCGTTAATATCAGGCGAATACGAAGATTCACTACATCCCACATCGCAAGTTTTTTTTAGCTTCTTTACTAAAGTAGCTGATAGTTTGATAAACTACGTTGCACATTCATTTTAAAGACTTGTTGCTTATGCTGATACGTGTAGCTTGACTTGTAAAACTAGTTTCTTTACTTTCCAAGAGATCATTAAGTACACCATGTGTTTCTCTTCACAAAGCGGAGTTTTGTTTAAATTTAATTTAGTATTACATTTACGCAGACACAATTTTCATTAACATCATAGCTTCACGATGAACGGGGAAAAAGATAAGTTCCGTGTACTGGTACATCCTCAATGGTAAGAAATCCTAAACGAAAGTTTCGTTTCTCATTGCAAATTTTCCGGTCAGGTAACACATATCATGTACTAGTCAAGTTAACATCAGTTTATTTTTGTGGCAGAGGTGCACACTGGCCACCACCACTGAAAGGTAAGAAGTTACACATGAAATTTAGATTTTTCTTGTAGTTCTAATAAGCATATTCCATTTAATAAATTAAATCTTGTCCTGAACAAGTTAGCATACATTTTTATTTACTTATTTAACAAAGCCCGCACAACTTGTGTATGAAATCTAGAGCTTTGTAAAATAACTCAAACGAATCTCATTAATTTCAAATCAGTTAACAATGTATCCGTGTGGTCAGACATCCAGACAAGCTGAGATTTCAATTTGTCTTTTAGTTTAAATTTTACGTCGGACTGTATTTCCATCCATCCCCTTATTTGTGTTGTCATACATGTCGTTTGAGTATAAAACATGAGGCACTGTACTACCATTGTTTTTAAATGTAGTGGTATAAGTCCATCTATGCCTTTGCTAATCTGCTTCTTTCGTCCTTGTATCGTCCGTCCTGTGCGTAAGGGTATAAAACGCGAAAATTAGTGTTGATGTAAGCTCCTGCAGGGTTAGTTCGATACTCACTTCGTTTGATAAAGGACCCAGGCCAAGCGTACTTTTCTGTTGTTGAATGCCCAGTTTGCTAATATCTATTTTAGGCCTTTTCAGGAAGTATATTTTTAGAAATATTCCAGGTCGTGACAGGGTATAAATGTGTCGATGAAATAGCCAATGGAGTCACAAAGCGGATTGCAGCACATGTTTTTAAATGAAGAGTAGGCCACAATTGACCCTACGGAAGCAAATGTAGCCATAAATAAGCTACTTCAGGATGTAATACAACAATTGCTTTAGTAACTATAAAATAGGAAGCTTAGGGATTCTGGACCTGTCGACATCGGATAACGAAAGAATGAGGAAGGGTATCGGCCGTGCCTTTTTCTAAGCAATGAACCTGATATATGCCTCTACAGATTTGAGGAAATCACGGGAAACCTAAATATGGGCCGGGCGGGATTAGCCGAGCGGTCTAGGGCGCTGCAGTCATGGACTATGAGGCTGGTCCCGGCGGAGGTTCGAGTTCTCCCTCCGGCATGTGTGTGTGTGTGTGTGTGTGTGTTTGTCCTTAGGATAATTTAGGTTAAGTAGTGTGTAAACTTAGGGACTAATGACCTTAGCAGTTAAGTCCCAGAAGATTTTATACACTTTTTTTTCTAAATCTGGATGGATGAGGGCGCAGAGATTTAAATCATCGTTCTTCCAAATGCCAGTCTAGTGTGTGAATCACTGCCTCGCTCGATACTAACAAATAAGAAAATCGCTTGGTCTCATGGGTTGTACTGTGCAGAACGTGACGCAGTGAAGCGAAAGAGGAAAGCCATAAAGCAATCATATATGGTCGAATCAAAATATTACAGAGTTAGTTGAATTTCTTCAACACAGGATTATACATGCAGTAATGAGTAGAATACAGAAGATATGGTTTTACTTCCATGTGGCAAAGAAATTTGGTCAGTACTGTGATATTTTGGCGGCAATCTAAAGCACTTTAAGATGTTACAAACAGACTTTTCAATGTTCTTAACATGATGCTAGGAGCGTTCAGTCGGTAATGTAACACACTTTTTTTCTGAAAGCATGTTGCTTTTATTCAGGAGTCCAAACGCCAAATTATTCCCCAATCTTTTCGTTATAGAACCGGAACAGTCGACTATCGGGAGGACGTGAGTGGACTTAGTTCTGTGGCAGTTCGCTTCTAGTCAGTTTTCCTTGGAAAGATGGTAGTGACCCGTTGCCGTGAAACAAATTTCAGATTTAGTTATATATTTCCATGAAAATACAGGTAGCCGGTTGACTCATGATTGCCGTCGCCTGTCAATGTCAGCTGAGGAATCGCTTGGTAAGCGATCTTCAGGCCGCTCACGGCAGCTGATACCGCAAACCTCGTCCCAGCCGACTGCCGACCGGCCGTTCGCCGCTTGCGGTGGCCCTATCTCTGCCTGTACCGCGACGCTGTGGCAGTGAGTGACGTCGGAGCGGGTACTGAACTTACACACGCCGACGTGGGAGGTACTTTGTCCACTTCCGCTTACAACCCCTCTCTTCATCCACCGTAGCACGATGAGGATTGCCGTGTAGCCGTCCAGGCGTCCAGGCGTGCTTATTCAGTCCACCGGTATGTCAGGAACACTGGTTTCCTGAATCTGGTGGGACACAAAGATCTTCAGGTCCCCCCGTCTGCAACAGAGGCAGACTATAGCGTTGTACACTGCTACTGGTGATTAGTTCTCTCCCAGTTGCAGCCCTTGTTGTCCGTAGCGTTTAAATTTTTACTAGACGCTTCGCTTCGCTGCAGTCACGGAATCAGTGCGATCGTCATACACGCCATCGATCGGTGTCACCGACTGACTTAGGATTTAAACTGCTAGGGTGTCTATGGAGACAAGTAGTGGCTATTGTTTAGCGGACGTCATTCGTCATCACCGCATAGAGCTTGTTATTGCAAAGGTATCACCGGTTTCACTTCTGCTGCGCTTACTTCACCCGTCTGATATAGCACAGAGCTGGTTCGTAAGAGCATTCTCCTCACGTTTCTTTCGTCAAATAGCAAAGGTGATGCCATCCTATTTGGCTTTTCTGACTCACGACATTTTGCCGATGTCTGCAGCCCGGCTCGCCAGAAACGACGATGTTGTGTTTTTCCCTGACCCATTCTCGGTGGTTGTGTCGCGCGGCTGATACGGTCGCAGGTTCGAATCCTGCCTCGAGCATGGATGTGTGTGATGTCCTTGGGTCAGTAAGGTTTAAGTTGTTCTAAGTGTAGGGGAGTGATGACCACAGATGTTAAGTACCATAATACTCAGAGTCATTTGAACCATATTTTGCAGCACAATTCTATTTTTCAACGTTCTCGTTCAGTTCTACCGGATTACGCCACGTTATTGGGATGGACTGTATGCCCTCTCCGTAGCACTGTACTGCTCGACGTCGAAGCTGCTGCATCAGTATCGTACCAACCATCCAACTGCTGCATCCCGCGGAGTGCATCCTTCATAAGACCCAACAGATGAAAGTTGGAAGGTCCGAGATCTGGACTGTAGGGTGGATGAGAAAGAACCGTCCAATGAAGTTTTGTATGCTCCTGTCTGGCTCGCAGACAGATGTCAGACGTTGTGTTGTCATGGAGATGTAGAAGTGTGACCTTTTTTTGCGGCGACGATAAGGCTGAAGTTTCTTCTAGTTCCCGAGGGTAGTACCATGCAATTCTGAGTGGTCGTTACATCATGAGGGAGGATATCAAACAGAGTAACCCTTTCAGAGTCCCAGAAGACGGCCACCATGACTTTCCCATCGGAGGGTATTGGTTTGAACTATTTTTTGGAGGACAGGTTGTGTGGCCGCACTCCACTGATAGTCACTTTGTTCCAGTTCGAAGTGATGAACGCATGATTCATCACCTGTTACGAAATTGGAAAAAAAAATTTTCGCGGTCCGCGTTGTAGCGCGTAAGCAATTCGGCACCGATGGCTCTTCGTTGCTTTTTATGGTCTTGTTCTTGGCAGCCAGAAACCAAGCAAGCAGACCCCTATTGGTGGACGTGTGTGTCAGCAATACCAACAGACAAGTACACCTTCGCAGGGAACTGTCTGACAGCGATTACCTTGACTGACAATGTCCAGACGTTCCAACTTTGCAGGAGTCACAGCTGCCTGCGAGCAACCAGCACGCGGGAGGCCGTACAGCTTTGCGCGACTTTGTCGCAACGATGGAAGAAACGTGTCCCGACTCTCCGTGCTTTCGTTTATAGCCAGATCTCCGTTGACATTTTGCAATCGCCTATCAATGTATACGACGCTCTGGTTTTCCACCGAAAGAAAGTCAAAGACAGCTCTCTGCTTGAAATGCGCCTCCGTCATAGGCGTCAGTTTGTTGGATATAACGGAGGCGAGTTTCAAGCAGAGAGCTGCCACTTATCGGAACTTCAAGAAACTATGGGAGCTGAAGCGGGGATATTCCAGCATGTCCCACAACAGGTTTGCCTTTTTTCTGTAACTGACGTTGCCCGAGAAAGAGAAATGTGGCGCATTACTTGCTGAATGTTCCTCGTAATTCCAGTTTTGTAACAATACTTTATGAAATATGCAGCCTAAATAATTGTGACAACGGAAGCCCGCACGACTGTCAACAAACAAAGACTGAAATTGAAGTTAAAAGTCAATACCAAAAACTTGGGTACCAAATGGGTTTATTGTAAGTTAGAGAGCTATGACTCATGTTATTGAGTTTAAGAGTAGGTAAGTGCGAGTGCGCGCAACCGCTCGCGCCCACGCACGAACGCGCGCACGCTTGTGTGTGTGTGTGTGTGTGTGTGTGTGTGTGTGTGTGTGTGTATGTATGTGCGCGTGTGTGTGTCTGTGTGTGTGTGTGTGTGTGTGTGTGTGTGTGTGTTGTGTGTGTGTGTGTGACCGCGCGCGCCCACGCACGAACGCGCGCTTGTGTGTGTGTGTGTGTGTGTGTGTGTGTGTGGTGTGTGAGAGAGAGAGAGAGAGTGTGTGTGTGTGTGTGTGTGTGTGTGTGTTGTGTTGTGTGTACCTTCGATGAAAAGCGGATCAGAGTAACATGCTTTAGATCATTTCATTTACGACAACAGTAAGTATCGACGCTGCTACATTTTCAGTTATCTATGAAAGAACTACAAATGAGATGATTCCTGACAGCAATTTTCATATTCTGCAACAGAACACGTAGACGAGATTTCAATCCTCTATCCTACACATGTCCACATGAAAATCGTATATGTGCACATTTGCTCTCATGCACTGACCAAAGTTTCGGCGGTAACTAAGAGTGCGATGGGTGCGGAAGTATTTACTGTTGTAGAGCCTGATGTGATGTAGGAATTCCATTCATCGAGAAAATAGTTAGACAGAATTATAGTTGCGCACAGTAGCTACTGGATTAAGTAATCCCTGGTTTTAAGCGCAGAAGCAACGGTCTAGCTATTTGCTGGTATGTTCCATGGCAACAGGTTGGATAAGCTCAGTTCCGGGGATTGACGTGGAACGTGTGTCGTGCTGATGAAGGTAATTAACGAAGTCAGCTCCCTAATTCAACATCCGCCCCACGGCATCGATCCCTGCGTTCCGTTATCGTACGTTCGCCCAGTACTGTTCTGGAATGTGTGTAGTGTTACAAAATGTTGGTAACGCACGTTCCTCAAATTATGATTTATATGCGTACACTGTTCTGTTTCTAATCCTTCAAAGTCAGCTGAGACACCAAACAGTGCATTTCATCTGGCACATAAGTAAAGTGAACTTACGTCACGCTGTTTTCCTCGTTTCAAAGTTATTTTCATTACGTATCGCATTTCCAGTCGTCTATGCGTCGCTAATTTGCTGTATAAACTTTCTGCCTGAAGATACAAATCATGGCTTAACTGTCTCTCAGCAACGGTATATGGCTTTCAGCATAGGAAAGACACAGCTAACCGGAAGAGAATAGCAGTTTGGTACAATGACCTAGTTTTCGAAACCTCTAAGAATCTCTTCATCAGAGCAAAATAAAAAAAAAAAAAACATAAAATTACATTGCGGGAAAGCAATGGTCAAAGTTTCGAGCTGATATGCTTAAGTCAAAAATTAAAATTGAAGCGTTCGGCATGTTTGCCGTCATGGGAACAACGGATGTTGTTCTTAGCAAGGCATACTATGTTGAAAAGTTTTATTTGTTGTTGGTAGTTTGATCTGACGGAATGAGGAGTACATTGTTAAAGTGATGGTACGAATGTTCATTATAAAATGAGTAAGGACGCAAAAGTGATATAGTTTTTCGACGCAGATCACAGTAATATTTCATGTGATCTGACAACGAGAATAATTCACGAAATTAGTGGGGAGAGAGGTCAAAGAAGGATTCTAACACTGAATTAAATTCTGATGTGGAAATACTTTCTATCCTCCAAAGGACCGGTTGTAAAATCCGTAGAGAGTGACAATTTGGGGTGATAAAACTGCAGATCATGGCATTCTCAGCGTCTGTGACGTCGCGTTTCCCAACACTGCTCCTTTCACGCGTTATATGCCTATCTCTAAATTGAAATACGTGATCGGAAACTCTACAAGAGGGGGGGGGGGGGGTAGAAGACGGTAACTATAATTGGTTGCGTTGATTTTGAGAACGTCCCCGCACTCATTACATGGATACATTGGCGCTCTTATATTTAGAGAGAGTTCGCATAAATTCCATGCCGCTATACTTTAACAACTTACTTTATATCTGCAACCTAAGCTGAAACTCGTTTCTGCGCATAAATTGCACAGGCTCTGACTAGGAGAAGGATCACATCTACATCTACATCTACATCTACATCTACATGACTACTCTGCAATTCACATTTAAGTGCTTGACAGAGGGTTCATCGAACCACAATCATACTATCTCTCTACTATTCCACTCCCGAACAGCGAGAGGGAAAAACGAACACATAAACCTTTCTGTTCGAGCTCTGATTTCTCTTATTTTATTTTGAAGATCATTCCTACCTATGTAGGTTGGGCTCCAAAAAATATTTTCGCATTCGGAAGAGAAAGTTGGTGACTGAAATTTCGTAAAAAGGTCTCGCCGCGACGAAAAACGTCTATGCTGTAATGACTTCCATCCCAACTCGTGTATCATATCTGCCACACTCTCTCCCCTATAACGTGATAATACAAAACGAGCTGCCCTTTTTTGCACCCTTTCGATGTCCTCCGTCAATCCCACCTGGTAAGGATCCCACACCGCGCAGCAATATTCTAACAGAGGACGAACGAGTGTAGTGTAAGCTGTCTCTTTAGTGGACTTGTGGCATCTTCTAAGTGTCCTGCAAATGAAACGCAACCTTTGGCTCGCCTTCCCGACAATATTATCTATGTGGTCCTTCCAACTGAAGTTGTTCGTAATTTTAACACCCAGGTACATAGTTGAATTGACAGCCTTGAGAATTGTACTATTTATCGAGTAATCGAATTCCAACGGATTTCTTTTGGAACTCATGTGGATCATCTCACACTTTTCGTTGTTTAGCGTCAACTGCCACCTGACACACAATACACCAATCTTTTCTAAATCGCTTTGCAACTGATACTGGTCTTCGGATGACCTTACTAGACGGTAAATTACAGCATCATCTGCGAACAATCTAAGAGAACTGCTCAGATTGTCACCCAGGTCATTTATATAGATCAGGAACAGCAGAGGTCCCATGACGCTTCCCTGGGGAACACCTGATATCACTTCAGTTTTACACGATGATTTGCCGTCTATTACTACGAACTGCGACCTTCCTGACAGGAAATCACGAATCCAGTCGCACAACTGAGAGGTCTGCAGCTTGATTAGAAGTCGCTTGTGAGGAACGGTGTCAAAAGCTTTCCGGAAATCTAGAAATACGGAATCAACTTGAGATCCCCTGTCGATAGCGGCCATTACTTCGTGCGAATAAAGAGCTAGCTGCGTTGCACAAGAGCGATGTTTTCTGAAGCCATGCTGATTACGTGTAAATAGATCGTTCCCTTCGAGGTGATTCATAATGTTTGAATACAGTATATGCTCCTAAACCCTACTGCAAACCGACGTCAATGATATAGGTCTGTAGTTAAATGGATTACTCCTACTACCCTTCTTGAACACTGGTGCGACCTGCGCAATTTTCCAATCTGTAGGTACAGACCTATCGGTGAGCGAGCGGTTGTATATGAGTGCTAAGTAGGGAGCTATAATATCAGCGTAATCTGAAAGGAACCTAATCGGTATGCAATCTGGGCCTGAAGACTTGCCCGTATCAAGCGATTTGAGTTGCTTCGCTACCCCTAAGGTATCTACTTCTAAGAGACTCATGCTAGCAGATGTTCGTGTTTCAAATTCTGGAATATTCCATTCGTCTTCCCTGGTGAAGGAATTTCGGAAAACTGCGTTCAATAACTCCGCTTTAGCGGCACAGTCGTTGATAACAGTACCATCGGCACTGCGCAGCGAAGGTATTGACTGCGTCTTGCCGCTTGTGTACTTTACATACGACCAGAATTTCTTAGGATTTTCTAAGAAATTTCGAGACAATGTTTCGTTGTGGAACCTATTAAAGGCATCTCGCATCGAAGTACGTGCCAAATTTCGCGCGTCTGTAAATTTTAGCCCATCTTCGGGATTTCGCGTTCTTCTGAACTTCGCATGCTTTTTCCGTAGCCTCTGCAACAGCGTTCGGACCTTTTTTGTGTACCACGGGAGATCCGTTCCATCTCTTACCAATTTATGAGGTATGAATATCTCAATTGCTGTTGCTACTATATCTTTGAATTTGAGCCACATCTCATCTACATTCGCATAGTCAGTTCGGAAGGAATGGAAATTATCTGGTGGACGGTTCGAGGGTTTAAATCATCTCGGGGTACGACCATGCGGTGCATTTAACCTGCGGTCGTCGCACGGTGGCGCGGGCAGCAGTCCACATACGCAGAGGTGTGTTGGTGCGTGTCAGAGTACGGTGCTGCGAGTAAGTGTGCAGACGTTTTCAGACGTGTTAGTGGTGACTGTGTGTTGAAAATGGCTCAAAGAACACATTTTGATGACTTTATAAGGGGTAAAACACTAGGGCGACTGGAGGCTGGTCAAACACAGCAGGTTGTAGCACGGGCTCTTCGTGTGCTACAAAGTGTGATCTAAGATTATGGCAACGATTCCAGCAGACAGGAAATGTGTCCTGGTGCTACAGTACGGGACGCCCACATTGTACAACACCACAAAAAGACCGATATATCACCATCAGTGCCCGCAGACGGGGACGGAGTACTGCAGGTAGCTTTGCTCGGAACCTTCCCGCAGCCACTGAAACAGATGTCTCCAGACACACGGACTACGGAAGACTGAACAGACAAGGTTCATTCACCCAGAAACCTGCAAGGTGCGTTCCACTGACCCCTGGTCACATCAGAGCCCGTGAAGCCTGGTGTCAAGAACACAGTACATGGTGATTGGATCGGTGGTCCCAGGTTATGTTCATGGACGAGTCCAGGTATAGTCCTAACAGTGATTGTCGCTGGATTTTTCTCTGGCGTGAACCAGGAACCAGATACCAACCCCTTACTGTCCTTGAAAGGGACCTGGATGCAGGTCGTGGTTTGAAGGTGTGGCGTGGTAATACGACTGGTGCACGTACACCCCTGCATGTCTTTGACACAGAAACTTTAACAAGTCAGGTGTATTGGGACGTCATTTGTCCACCTTTTCAGGAGTGCAGTGGGTCCCACCTTCCTCCTGATGGATGATAACGCACGGTCCCACCGAGTTGCCATCGTGGCGTATACCTTGAAACAGAATAGATCAGGAGAATGGAGTGGCCTGCCTGTTCTCCAGACCTAAACCCCATCGATCACGTCTGGGATGCTCTAGGTCGACGTACCTCTGCACGTCTTCAAACCCCTAAGATACCTCAGGAGCTCCGACAGGCACTGGTGCAAGATTGGGAGGCTAAACCCCAGCAGCTGCTAGACCACCTGATCCACAGTATGTCAACCCATTGTGCGGCCTGTGTACGTGTGCATGGTGATCATATCCCATATAGATGTAGAGGTACATGCGCAGGAAGCAGTGGCGTTTTGTAGCACATGTGTTTCGGGACGATTTTCGCAACTTATCAGCAATACCGTGGACTTACAGATCTGTGTCGTGTGTTTTCCCTATGTGCCTCGGCTATTAGTGCCAGTTTTGTGTTGTGCCAATTCGAGTGGCATCACATTCTGCAATTATTCTTAATTTTTGAGCATGAATGTAGTTTCCGACTTATCTGATAGCCTTAAAGAGGTTTGAAACAAAACACCTTGATATATTCCTGCTTTGTTTACATGTCAGTAGTGGTATGCATGTCATGTAATAAACAATACACAAATGTCACGTCGTATACCATGACACATGCCATCATGTCATCATTGCATTTGTAATGACGTGCTTTGTGACACAAAGTGTTATCAGAGTTTATGATGGATGCATCCCCATTCTGGAAAACTTCCTACTATAGATGCCACCGTATTGTGGGATACTTCGTAGTGTAGGAGCATCCGACTCTCTAGAATCTCATAAATTTGTGTCCGTTTGTTCTTACTGCGCTCACCATACATGTAACGGAGGTTCGTGTCTAAGAAAGCTCACTGGGCAAGGGAAGTGCGTTCGGGACGTAATAAAGCACGAAGAAAGTTGTTTTGATCAAAATTTTTTCGAAGCTGCAAGAGAAGTGAAGAAGCTATTTTCTTTCTTTTACAACCTTATCTTTGTCAGAGGCATATTTCATTTTTTTTGTGCTTCGACAGCAGCATTTTCAATTCTAGTTCCCAACTTTTACCATAAGTACGACATTCTAGCTCCATATCTTGGTGATCCTTTTTTGTTTTTTATTATCATTCGAGCCGCGTGACTTATATCGTGGTAACGGATAAGCCATTCACAAAACAACAGGTCGACCACTAGTTCACATGTGTTTGCATAGCTTCATACAAAATGTGAACCTATTCGTACTAGTGTAAAGCATAGAAATGGCAAGCGTAAAAACCCTCACCAATAACGTGTTTCGTGCACGTAAAACCAGAATGAGGCTCCAGTTTTGAAAGCATGCATGTTTTTTTTCTTTAATTCAGTTTAATCTGTTTCCTTGCATTCAATTCACGTAAGAATTAATTTTATTTGCTGCATCTGGCTCGAACGTATCTCGACAACGGATGAAGATTATAGGATAAAAAAATCCTTTTTGACTTTATCCATTTGTCTACCATGATGCAAAATTTGAAAAGATTTGTACAAGTTTAAAGTATAAAAACGGCGCTCTTCAAGAACCTCCTAAGATCACTTTTCTGCACATAAAATCGAAACGAAGTAAGGTTTTTTTTGGAAAGGTTAACACTTTTATTAGACCAAGTTTCATTACACCTGTGACCCAAATTTGAACCGTTAATCTAGTTTCATAATCATCATCATCATCATCATCGTCATCACCATTTAAGACTCATTATGCCTTTCAGCGTTCAATCTGGGGCATAGGCCCCCCTATAAAATTCCTCCATGATCCCCTATTCAGTGCTAACATTGGTGCCTCTTCTGATGTTAAACCTATTACTTCAAAATCATTCTTAACCGAATCCAGATACCTTCTCTTTCGTCTGCCCCGACTCCTCCAACCCTCTACTGCTGAACCCATGAGTCTCTTGGGTAACCTTGCTTCTCCCATGCGTGTAACATGACCCCACCATCTAAGCCTTTTCGCCCAGACTGCTACGTCTATAGAGTTCATTCCCAGTTTTTCTTTGATTTCCTCACTGTGGACACCCTCCTGCCGTTGTTCCCATCTACTAGTACCTGCAATAATCCTAGCTACTTTCATATCCGTAACCTCAACCTTGTTGATAGAGTAACCTGAATCCACCCAGCTTTTGCTCCCATACAACAAAGTTGGTCGAAAGATTGAACGGTGCACAGATAACTTAGTCTTGGTACTGACTTCCTTCCTGCAGAAGGGAGTAAATCGTAGCTGAGCGCTTACTGCATTAGCTTTGCTACACCTCGCTTCCAGTTCTTTTACTATGTTGCAGTCCTGTGAGAAAATGCATCCTAAGTACTTGAAACCGTCCACCTGTTCTAACTTTTTTCCTCCTATTTGGCACTTAACCGAACATATTTCATTCCCACTGACATTACTTTCGTTTTGGAGATGCTAATCTTCATACCATAGTCCTTAAATTTCTGATCTAGCTCTGAAATATTACTTTGCAAACATTCAATCGAATCTGCCATCACAACTAAGTCATCCGCATATGCAAGACTGCTTATTTTGTGTTCACGTATCTCTAGTTTCAGTACGGAGTTATTTAAAGGTGACTTTTTTTGCACTCAAAATACGAACCCCGGTGACTGTTTCCGCTTGTAAATTCCGAAAGATGTACATGCAAACAGTTCCATTAGCTGAGCGTTAATTTCATCCCAATTAAAATCTTTAGGAAAAGGAAATTATCGAATCACACTATTTGTCTGTGGACCAGCTGCAAAACTAGCTGATTGCACGGTAATCTAGCTACATTAAGAGAGAGATACGAACGGCTATAAAGATGGCCGCTGCTGTTTCGGGCTAAAACTAAAACTTTTAACCACATGTTTCTAGCTCAATCAAGAACCAAGCACCAGCCTTCCGCACCTCCATCTCTCAGCGATTCTGTCTGCGGACCTTCCGGAAATATTTGTTACAGTGTTTCCGTGCTGCAGCGGTTATTTGGAACTTCCATATTTCCTCTATCAATTTCATATGGCTAGATTTCCAGACGTAGGAGCGAAAGCCACGTGTCTGTGGAGCGTAGGTTTCGTAAGTTACCCCCTCTCTGGTAGGCCGTGAGGATTACTTCTATGTAATTCGATCTGGCATCTACCTTTCGTCACTTACAGCCAGAAACAATGCTCTGATTTTGGACTATAGCATTAGTATATGTTCCACTTGCACTTTCATTTTTTTTCGAGTACTGCAAAGTTCAAGCTAAATCCGTTCTGTTAATACAGTACGACTGGGACGACACTATGTCGCTTCTCATACAAGCTTTTCAGTATTCGCTGCTTGTTATCGAAGAGGCCAGCACGTACTTTCAAGGGCAGTCACGACGTTGTAAAACAACGTTAGTACTGCAATGGTGCATTTATCATCATTTTGCGCAATAAAAGGAATCTAACGCAATCTCTCTTCTTCTTTTTTTTTGGTTTTTATCAAATGCATCTCTGTGATACTGCGACATGTAGCTGCTTGTTTTACAACCATCGTCTTCGTACCACTTTCTAACGTAATTTGCAATGGAGTATTTACGGCTTGCGGCTAATCTCTTTTACCTTCCGTTTCCTTCAGTCAAGGGAGTTCCTTCCTATAACTTTCAAGTTTCGTAAAAATACATGTAAAGCAGTGAAAGATTTCTCTGATGTCGACCGCCAAGTGCAACTAAATTCCGCCAGATTTCTACAGAGAGTATTGTGCGGTCCGGCTCGGCGAGTTTCGGACAAAGTAACTTTGAGGCGGTCACATTCAGCTTTCCGCCTGCTCCTGGCAGGCAATCAGCAAAGCAGCGGCCCCACACGGAGAAACGGGCTAGCTACGGTCCTCTTTTATTCCGCTCGGCGTAACCCTACAATGCAAATAGTTGCTTTCCCGCATTTGGAACTGAAAATTTTCAATTACCTCAATCGGAAAAAATGGAAACAGTCTCTTTTTCCCTCTACGTAGAGCGAAGTGTATGATGTTATTATCTCTGTTCGTAAAGAATATTTGCAATTTTATATTTTCTTGACGCATATTACAAGGCTTAGACGTGGACGACTTCACGTTTTCTCCATTTACAGTGTTGGTCTCCTCCCTCTTCTTCTTTCTCTCCTCCTCCTCCTCCTCCTCCTTCTTCTTCTTCTTCTTCCTCACCTTTTCACTTTTCTCCGTGGGATCGCCATTGTCACAGATACAAATGTTTCGGCAGTGTTGGTGACAGTTGGCGGCCGGATGTCATCCTGTCGCCACTATTGCTCCCAGACGGACACTGTGTACCCCAACTGCCACCGTTTAGAATAAATCTAATGCTGAAGTGTGAGAATGTTTTCTAAATCCTTGCGTAGTGAGTGTCTGAATCTGAACGTGACTATCACACCGATATCTACGATGCTGGACGTGGAAAATCGCCTAGTTAGTTAGTTTCATGTTCCATTGGAACATTTTGCACAATAAATCGTAGTGGTCTGTAACAAGTCTCTTATTATGTGAGTTAGCAATTCCTACCCACCACCTTTTACACATTACAATAATAGAAATACTTCTACGGAACGGAAGGAGTTGTGAAGGAGAAACTTTTCCAGATTCTTTCCAAATTTTACTTTGCTGTCAGTCAGACATTTGGTATCGCTGATTAAGTGACAAAAAATTTTGCTAGAGGAGTGTGCACCCCTTTTTGTGCTAATAGCAACATTAATGGGGAGTAATGAATGCCATTATTCCTTCTGTATTGTAATCATGTTCATCATTGTTCTTTCTGAACTGCAGTAGACTATTTACAACGAACTTCACGAGGGAATAAATATAATGACAACCAGTAATCAGAATGAGCAACTACTGAAGCACATGTCTGCAAGACGATCCTGGATAATCATCACATTTACTCTTACGTAACTGAGCAATAAATGCTTTCTTTCTTAAATATGAGATACCCCAGAACATTATTCCATACGACATTATTGAATGAAACATGCGAAATACTGGTTTATTTCTCACCAAAATTTTCAATGACCAAGTGCAAATGTGGTTGTACTAAGTTATATTAGGAGTTCCGAAACATGCATTTTCGAGTTCAAATTCTCGTCAGTATGGACACCGAAGAATTTCCTCACCATATATTGCACTTATAATTGGTCTAGTACCCCCACATGTGCAGAACATCAGATGATGTGTCTTTCTAAAATTTAATGTGATATCATCCCCACATGAACCTGTCGATGATCCTTTAGAGAACATTGTTTACCATTTTTTATTTTCTTATGTATGTTTGCTTGATTACGATACTCGTGTCATCTGCAAAAGGAACTGATTCTCATTGTTATATAATAGGTTGATGATCGTTCACATATATGTGAGACAATAGTGATCCTATGATTGAGCCTTGGTAGGATTACCATACCTCCACATAAATGCTGAAGTATTCGCATTTTTGGCGTTTAATGTAACGTCCGCATACATTTTTATGATTGCTGCTAATATCCACATTTCTTAGTTTTGGTAATTACAGTCTTTCAATTTTGTTCACGTGTCATGTCTTCAACAATTTATAAATATTTTATTCCAATTATTAAATTACGCTATTTGCTTGCAGTCGATACGTTATTATAGTGAAACAGAAAATACCGATTTCTGTCGCTTAGAATCCGTGTTTCCATCTGGATGCTTAGAGCGTATTAATATATTGATGCAACCACTAAGTGAATTTTCTTGTTCTAAATAGTTTGATTTTACAGGTGTACCGCGAACTTACGAGGAAACGTGCATCACATTCATGCTGGCTAAGTATACTGCACATGACGATGAGAAGCCTTTATACTAATTAAAAAAAAAAAAATTCGTAGCCACGTACAGTGGAAAATCTGCTGAAGCTAGAAGAAATGTGCAAGTA
The DNA here is from genome assembly GCF_023897955.1 of Schistocerca gregaria. Taxonomy (NCBI): domain Eukaryota; kingdom Metazoa; phylum Arthropoda; class Insecta; order Orthoptera; family Acrididae; genus Schistocerca; species Schistocerca gregaria. Next base: position 590,772,065 of record NC_064924.1, on the reverse strand, counting down.
CATTTAGTTGTGTAATTGTGAGGAACGGTATAGTGAGTTAATTAAAATTGTGCAGTTCTTCTTCTTGGTGCTAGGTCATAATGCTTGTATTGAGAGGTTGGTCTCCTTAATAAAGACACAGTGGACGAAGTAGAGAAACAGACTGACAATTGAATCTGTAAAAGGGATTGTAACGATGAAATTTAATTTTTGTGTAGAGTCTTATACTGCAAGGGAGAAAACAAAAGGATGTTTTTAGGGTAGTCGGCATCCTCTTTCTACATCACAAATGAAGACTTGCATTAATACAGTTCTTTATTTACATGACCAGTTACTTGACTTGGATAGAGTCAAAGTGTTGTGGTACAAGCTCATAAATAGTAGTCCTCTTGCAGACGTTATCGATAACCTTGATATTAAAAACTACAGTCTCACTGATAGTCCGGCTATAAGCACTGATCTGATCGCTATGTACTATCTTAGCCTGCGACGTGAAATGAGCCCACAATGCAACTAACAGACAGACGCCAAACTGGAGTGTCAGTAAGTCAGCCAGTGTGTGAGACCCTCCCGATGTAGATGCTGCAGCTTGAAGTGCATCCTTAGCTCAGCCTGGAGCTGGCTAAGCACAGTGTGGGTGCAGCAAGTGTAGCAGCGTCCGACAGCGGCGGCCATGCAGAACTTTCACCGGTAATCATGCCTCATGGCCTCATGGATAGGAGCAATGGGAGGCGAGAAACGAAAGATTGGCCACCTGTAGTTTAAAATTGCGCACGAAGATTCCTGCTTCTCTGTTGACTGGAGGTGAATCGGGGCACTTGTTACATGGTGAATGCCATTTCGCTCACAACACTGTTCAAAACCGCGTGAAGTGAACCGTGGTCCGTTGTCTGACACAAATACTTCTGGCAAACCTTCTGTAAAAACGGGGAGGACAACGCTTTAATGTTGTTGCGTGGTGTTGTAGAAGCCATTCGCACAGCAAATGGGAGCTTGCCAGAAGAGTCTACCACTTTGAGCCGAAGAGTGTTCCAAAATGGTCCTGCAAATCCAGTGTGCACTCCTTGTCATGGCGACTGAATCTTAGGCCTTACTGAGAGTGTCTGTTGCCGAGCGGATTGGTTTTCCGCGCTAGAAGGAAACTGTGATGTCATATGTTCAATATGGACGCAGATGCCCTGGCATGTACATTGCCGTCGATCTAACCGTTTAGTACGAGCGATTCCCCAATGTCTTTGGTGGAGCAATCACAACACGTCCGTTTGCAACACTTAGGGAAAATCACATGTGATTGTCCACAGTCATTTCGAACTAGAATGACACCCTGTTGAACTAAAAGGTTACGTTGACGTGCAAAATATCGGCGCACGACTACGTTCTCGATCTGTTCAATGCCAGAGACCAAGATGTGCGAATGTAATGCATAAAAATATTCACATGAGGGTAAAATTGCGTGGCCTGTGCAAACTTTCTATAGTGAAAGATGAAAGAGTCCAGCAATTCACAGTCCTGTGAATCGATTTGGCAACAAGATGTGGAAGATGCATCAATATCAGAGTCTATGCCAATCGGATGGTGAGATAGGGCACGCGCATTGCCTTCGTTTGCCTTAGATCTGTACAGAATTTTATGCGTATACAGCGAAAGCTACAAAGCCCAACGTGGCAATTTTTTACAAGTGGCTGTAGGAACTGGATTCGACGGATGAAACAAGGACTGCTAGGGCTTGTGATCTGTCACTTACAAGAACTTACGACCCTACAAATAGTGATGGAGTTTCGCCACACCATACACAATAACGAGAGCCTTTTTTCCTGCTTGCGAATAATCGACCGGAATTTGAGTTAAAAACTTCAAAGCAAATGCAATAGGTCACAGCGCCGATTCCGTAGAAAATAACATTGACTTGCAAAATTGTTGGCTTGGCAGGGTCAAAATGCACTGAACATCTATCACAGAGCAAAGCATTTTTGAGTTTTTTAAATGCGTCTTGACAATCTTTCTTCGACAGAAATCTACTGGTGCTGTGGTCTAGGGGTATCTCTTGAATTCATAATTAAAATTACTTCGGTCACGGGTTCGAATCCCGCCGCTGCTTAAATTTTGATTAATAATCACCATTGGCGGCCAAAGACTTCCGACATATAAAGTAACCCCTCATTCTGCCAATACCCATGTCAAAGAGGGCGGAGGAACGAACAGAGGCTCAGGGACTCTCTTGTCTTAGGGGTGGGAAACTGCCTCTAAAGGTGGAGGAATCATCAATAATCAACGTCTTGATAATGCAGAAGGCAATGGAAACCACTGCATTAAAGACACGTAACGTGTATTTACAGGACATGTCGCCTGTAATTGAAGACGAGTCATGATGATCTCTCCATTGGCAAAATGGAATAGTCGCCCACTCCGATCTCTGGGAGAGGACTGGCTAGGGAGAGGTTACCGTGAGAAAAAGATTGAATAATCAACGGAAGGATAAATTTCAAAGAGTAAAGGCGGGTCATATACAGTATGTACAACAACCAAGAGGGAATTATAAGAGTGGACGATCAAGAACGAAGTGCTCGTATTGAGAAGGGAGTAAGACAAGGCTTTAGCCTTTTGCCCCTACTCTTCAATCTGTACATCGAGAAAGCAATGATGGAAATAAAAGAAAGGTTCAGGAGTGGAATTAAAATACATGGTGAAAGGATATCAATGATACGATTCGCTGATGACATTGCTATCCTGAGTGAAAGTGAAGAAGAATTAAATGATCTGCTGAACGGAATGAAGAGTCTAATGAGTACACAGTATGGTTTGAGAGTAAATCGGAGAAAGACGTAGGTAATGAGAAGTACTAGAATTGAGAACAGTGAGAAACTAAACATCAGGATTGATGGTCACGAAGTCAATGAAGTTAAGGAATTCTGCTACCTAGGCAGTAAAATAACCAATGACGGACGGAGCAAGGAGGACATGAAAAGCAGACTCGCTATGGCAAAAAAGGCTTTTCTGGCCAAGAGAAGTTTACTAATATCAAATACCGGCCTTAACTTGAGGAAGAAATTTCTGAGGATGTACGTCTGGAGTACAGCATTGTGAAACATGGACTGTGGGAAAACCGGAACATAAGAGAATCGAAACATTTGAGAAGTGGTGCTATAGACGTATGTTGAAAATTAGGTGGAATGATAAGGTAAGGAATGAGGAGGTTCTACGCAGAATCGGAGAGGAAAGGAATATGTGGAAACCACTGATAAGGAGAAGGGACAGGATGATAGGACGTCTGCTAAGACATGTGGGAATGACTTCCTTGGCACTAGAGGGAGCTGTAGAGGGCAAAAACTGTAGAGGAAGACAGTGATTGGAATACGTCAAGCAAATAATTGAGGACGTAGGTTGCAAGTGCTACTATGAGACGAAGAGGTTAGCACAGGAAAAGAATTCGGGGCGGGCCGCATCAATCCAGTCAGTAGACTGATGACCAAAAGAAAAAGGGGGCGTGGAACGTCCGAAGCTTGAACGTGGTATTGAAACGAAAATCTGAAAGGTGAAGTGAAGTGGAAAGATGACAAGGATTTCTGGTTAGATGAATATAGGGCAATATCAGCAGCAGTAGAGAATGGTATAACAGGAGTAGGATTCGTTATGAATAGGATGGTAGGGCAGGGAGTGTGATTCTGTGAACAGTTCAGTGATATGATCGTTCTTAACAGAATCGACAGCAAACCAACGGGGACAAAGATAGTTCAAGTACACATATCTTCATCGCAAGCTGAAGCTGAAGAGGTAGAGAAAGTGTATGAGTATATTCAAAGGGGTCTGAAAATCTAATAGTCATTGGGGACTGGAATTCAGTTGAAGAGGAAATAGTAGAAGAAAAGGTTACTGGAGAATATGGGCTTGGGACAAGGTATGAGAGAGAAGAAAGACTAATTGAGTTCTGTTACAAGTTTCAGCTAGTAATAGCGAATACTCTGTTCAGGAATCAGAAGGACGAGTAAGTATACTTGAAAAAGGCCAGGTAATACGGGAAAATTTCAATTACATTACATCACGGACAGACAGAGATTCCTAAATCAGATACTGGATTGTAAGTCTTTCCCAGGAGCAGATATACGAGTAGACTCAGATCACAATTTAAAAGTGACGAAGAGTAGGCTGATGTTTAGGACGTTAGTCAGGAAGAATGAATGCGCAAAGAAGTGGGATACAGAAGTACTTAGGAATGACGAGATACGCTTGAAGTCCAATAAGGCTATAGATACAGCAATAAGGAGTAGCTCAGTAGGCAGTACAGTTGAAGAGGAGTTGACGTCTCTAAAACAGGGCCAACACAGACGTTGGGAAGGAAAATATAGGTATAGAGAAGATAGCTGTGAAGGAACCATGGGTGACGAAGAAAATACTTCAGTTGATTGATGAAAGGAGGAAGTACAATATTGTTCCGGTAAACTTAGGAATACGGAAGTACAGCCCGCTGAGGAATGAAATAAATAGGAAATGCAGAGAGTTAAGAGGAAAGGGCTGCAGGGAAAGTGTGATAACATCGGAAAGGAAATGATTGTCGGAGCGACAGACTCAGCATACAGGAAAGTTAAAACAGCCTTCGGTGACACTAAAAGCAAGAGGGATAACATTAAGAGTTCCACGGGAATTCCACTGTTAAATGCAGAGGAGAGAGCAGATAGGTGGGAAGAATACACTGAAAGCCTCTGTGACGGAGAGATTTGTCTGACGTGGTAGAAGAAGAAACAGGACTCGATTTAGAAGAGATAGGAGAGCCAGTATTAGAATCACCATTTAAGAGAGCTTTGGAGAACTTCAGATCAAATAAGGCAAAAGGGATAAGTAACATTCCATCAGAATTTCTAAAATCATTGGGCGAAGTAGCAACAAAGTATTCATATCGGTGCGTATAATGTGTGAGCCTGGTGACATACCATCTGACTTTCGGAAAAGCATCATCCACACAATTCCGAAGACGGAATGAGCTGGTAAGTGAGAGAATTACCGCACTTCAGCTTAACAGCTCATGAATCCAAGTTGGTTACCAGTATAATTTACAGAAGAATGGGAAAGAAAATTGGGGAGGTGCTAGATGACGATAAGTTTGACTTTAGGAAAAGTAAAGGCATGTGACAGGCAATTCTGACGTTGCAGTTAACAATGGAAGCAAGACCAAAGAATAACCAAGACACGTTCGTAGGAGTAGTCGACCTGGAAAAAAGCGTTCGACAACGTAAAATAGGGCGAGATATTCGAAATTCTGAGAAAAGTAGTGGTAGGTTATAGGGAGAGACGGGTCATATACAATACGTACGACAGCCAGGAGGGAATAGTAAGAGTGGACGACCATGAATGAAGTGCTCGTATTAAAAAGGGCGTATGACATCGATGTAGTCTTTCACCCCTACCGTTCAATTTGTACATCGAGGAAGCAGTGATCGAAATAAAAGAAAGGTTCACTAGTGGAATTAAAGTTCAAAGTGAAAGGATATCAATGATACTATTCGCTGATGACATTGCTATCCTGAGTGAAAGTGAAGAATTACAAGATCTGCTGAACGGAAAGAACAGTCTACTGATTACACAGTAAGGATTGAGAGTAAATCGAAGAGAAACTGAAATAATGAAAAGTAGTGTAAATGAGAACAACGAGAAACGTAACATGGATTGATGGTCACGAAGTAGATGAAGTTAAGGAATTCTGCTACCTAGGCACTAAAGTAACCAGTGACGGACAGAGCAAGGAGGCAAGGAGGACAGCAAAAGCAGACTAGCTATGGCAAAGAAAGCATTCCTGGCCAAGAGAAGTCTACTAATATCAAATATTGGCCTTAAGTTGAGGAACTAATTTCTGAGGATGTACGTCTGGAGTACAGCATTGTGTGGTAGTGGAACATGGACTGCGAGAAAACCGGAACAGATGAGAATCGAAGCATTTGAGATGTGGTACTTCACACGAATGTTGTAAATTAAGTGGACTGAGAAGGTAAGGATTGAGGTGGTTCTACACAGAGTCGGAAAGGAAAGGAATATGTGAAAAACACTGATAAGGAGAAAGGGCCGGTAGGTAGAGGGAGTTGTAGAGGGCCAAAACTGTAGAGGAAGACAGAGATTGAATTACATCCAGCAAATAATTGAGGACCTAAGTTGCAAGTGCTACTCTGAGATGAAACACAGGAGAGGAATTCGTGGCAGGCCGCATCACACCAGTCAGAAGACTGATGACGCTAATAAAAGGCCACACAGAAGGTACATTTCTGCGACGCAAGCGATGTAATGGAACCGCGATGTGAGCAGGATTCGGTATGAACCGAATGTAGTACGTCATCGTGCCTAGTAATGACTGCAGTCCAGACACATTGCAAGGATTATGGAGATCACGGATTGCAAGCATATGAGATTGGAGGGGGCGCAAACCCCGACTGTGTATCATATGACCTTAGTACTGTAGTTCAGTTTGAAAAAAGTCCCCCTTTTCGAGACGACACTTCATTTCTGCTTCTGACAACACTAGGAAAAGAGTATGCAACTTGGCAATGTGTTCCTCCGTTGTACGACCTGAGTCGACAGTATCGTTAAAGCAGTTTGAACAAAATGGCACTTTTGTAGTCAGCTTCTCGCCCTAGTGCTGTAGAACAGAGTCTGTTTTTTCTGGGAGCGGGAGAAATTGGCGTTTCTGTTGCGTTGCAAACTAACAGGTTGGACATGGCTTTCTTTTACACATTTGTAACATGTTGCATTACATGGTGGGCATTTCTGTTTTTTATGACGATCAAAATATCTAGCAAAAGACTTCACAAAATGCGAAGGTCTGTTCACAAGCCCACGAGGCCCGTCCGCGTGGCAATGTACGCGCTCACTGTTGTGGTTTCTTGGGGCAGTCGCGAACCATGGGTGGCCCGACCCACCAAATCTGGGCGTGGTCAGTCTTATCAGTCACTATGGCAATCGAATCATATTGCTATAATATTTTCAGTACTTGAAGAAGTGATGAAGCAGAGTTCTTTAAGACCATTTCCCGTATTCTGCTATCTATAGCACTAAATGTTACTGCATTGCAGTATCATGAGATCACTAAAAGTTACCACAACTACACTTAAATTTGCACTTCCTAGTGATGCCCGTTAATTCTGTGAACAACTGGTGGCACATCGGCACCGACGTTTTCTACAAGCGAAAGAAGTGATGTCTGGCTTCAGCTACGCCAGCCGCTGTGACAAAGAGGTTCTAGGCGCTTCAGTCCGGAACCGCACTACTGCTACGGTCGCAGGTTCGAATCCTGCCTCGGGCATGGATGTGTGTGATGTCTTAGGATTAGTTAGGTTAAGTAGTTCTAAGTCTAGGCGACTGATGACCTCAGATGTTAACTCCCATTCTAACATTCATGGTGGTGTCTGTTTGTTCTATATCGTGTCTCCCTACCACTTTCGCGCAACGACGCTCTGTGTGTATTTTCAGGGAATTGACTAGTTTGAATCTGGGACCTGTTGCTGGTAAGGAGACGCCAGACCACACATGACATGTAGAATTCAGAAGAGTTCAGTGAGACTAGCGATGATATAACCCAATACTTAATGATTTCAACGTCACCTCCACTGCACTGCCTGTAAAAGAATTTTAATACTAACTAAATTTAGTGGAAGGGGTTCAAGGCTTTCCTATTTTTAGTTAGCTGGTAAAATAACGTCGTAAAAGCAGTTAAGTTTACCATTGGAAATTTTATTCTACTCACAAAAACATCGTTTATAAATTGCAGTACTGATAAAAGGAAATGTTTTAATACAGCATGGTAAAAACCAACTGCGTTCAACAAAAATGTGAACGAATATTCCCTGAATGGGTTTCCAAGTTCTACAGTGGATCGAAGGATGACCTATGCCATATCACATCTATAATCTAGGATTAAATTAAGTTTCACAAAAAAGAAAAACTATCAAAATGGTCCACAGTGACCCTTAGTTATCTTTAATAACTTATCTAACTTGTCGTAAATTACAGTGACTGATGTGGCTTCTCAGTAATTATATAACAGAGAAATCATCGCGTTTTAGATTTTTACTTCAAGTGGCAAATGTGAACCAAATGAGCTTTAATTGACGATCAACACTAGTATTACGCAAAAAGGGGGTGTAACAGATGATGCTTCTGCAGTTCTGAGTGAAGCTTTATGCGCTGTTATGCGGCATCGCGTGCGTTCATTACCTGGTCGTTGGTTGGGCAGCTTCAAGGGGCAGCGGCCGGCACAGCAGCCATCCAGGTCGCCGTCTCGGAACTATCTCACCTCTCCTAACTTCTCCTCACTACCATTTATCGAAGTTGCTTTAAAAAAAACTATCTGGCTGTGTTTACACCTGACCAATCAGGGTCTCAATGTTAACCTTAAGCTCCGCCTACAAAAATTCAGTCTATCCAATGAGAAACGTTATACTTTTCGTGGTGGGGCAATGTTTTTAATGTTTGCAACATAACAGAGACGCAAAAAAGTCTCACGCTAAAACTTGAGGGTCGTGTGTTCCTTTTTGTGCTATCGTAAGATCTATATTGATTTTCTGGAGGGCTCTAGCTTTTAACATGGCTGGGGGTGGGGTGGCGGGGGGGCGGGGTGGTCTTTGACGTAACAGAGAACAGAGACGCGAAAAAGTCTCACGATAAAAATTGCGGGTGGTGTCGTCCTACTGGTTAGTTGGCGACGTGGGTGTCCAGTCCGTCCCTTATCGTAGGGCCTTCTAGCTTAACACCGTTCTGCTCTCGGCTTCTGTTGTCGTTTTTTCCCTCGGAACTGCGTCTGTCTCACGGTGGGAAGGTATGACATGCATTTAGGCATTCTTGTGTTAGTCTGTGCTATTCCATTTGCTCACTCGTTACTCGTATTACTTTAGTTAATTTAATGTCACGATTTATTCGGAGCTATGTGACATACTACTGGATTTGCTTATTATGTCAGGGTTTTCATGGAAGATGTTGAATTTGCCTGACATCTTACACCATCTTGCTCTGAGCCACCGCAAGCTGCAACTACTTGGATTTTCTGGTCATAGTAATTGGTTAACGCAGCCATTACTTCGTCACACCTGAATTCGTGGGGAAACGCAGTTGGGAACAGTTTTGGAATATCCTGAAAACTGGGGACCCCACAATCGAAAAGAAGTATTGCGACTTTACAGTACCCTGAAGGCGATGAACTCGACAATATGCCTAGAAGTGGCTGAGGTATTCAAACCATTCCTCCTTGGTGTCTTGGAATTGCTGGAACGGTGATACACTGCTCAGTGCAAAACTGGTTCAAATGGCTCTGAGCACTATGGGACTAAACTTCTGAGGTCATCAGTCACCTAGAACATAGAACTACTTAACCCTAACTAACGTAAGGGCATCACACACATCCATGCCTGAGGCAGAATTCGAATCTGCGACCGCAGCAGCAGCGCGGTTCCGGACTGAAGCACCTATAACCGTTCGGCCACAGCGGCCCGCTACAGATTTTATAAAAAACCGGACTTCTTACGTGCGAACTATTTTTTAGTTACCTAAAACCACATCCAAACCGGCTATAAGTCCAACCACGTACACCAAAACCAGTCCGGGGCTTGAATGTGTAGCAATCAACCTGCTGCTGCCACAGTCAAACTGACTTTCTGTTATTGTTGATTATTGTGGTGCTGGCCCCCTGGATCAGCTCAAAATGTGGAACGCCTCTGATGGAATTACTGCCACAGAAATAATGTTGTTTGGATTGAAATTGCCGTCTCCTGCTCCCAAGGTATGTCACAACATCTGTGGCAGAATCGTCGCTATGTACAGTGGCGACATAAAATAGTGACGTTGCTACATAACAAATGATAAGATTACATTAATTTAAAGTTTTTGCTGTACCGGATGTTAATGTGATATGCCAGAATGCACTGTTAGCGAGGAGCCAAGTTCCTACTGGTACCAGTACTGCTACGACCACTACTTCTACTACTGCTACCAGTACTACTGGCTCTAATACCAGGTAAAACACCTCATCAGCACGTCATGTCACGTGTAGGAATCCTATAATATCTTAAATATAATACAATATGTAATAATACAATCAATTACGAGGTGCAGCTGGCATGTAAAATTCTTTTCCGACCAGTGCTGATACCTTGCTGCAGTAGACCATCCGTCTACAGGATGAACATGAATCCGGCCAAACGTTATATAGCGGTTAATCATGAATATTTTCTGGGTATTTTGGTACAAGGGTCCTGAGCTGAGCTGATCCCGGCTTATGCGTTGCTTTAAAACTTGGCTGTTACTATGAATTTGGTCTTCCATGGTTATTGCGGTTATGCCATTGCTCTTCCTCTTTCCACATGTGGTAGCAGGGATGTGTATCGATATTTGCACCATATACCATCTTTGGTCTGGTGCTTAAAGCTCCGGGTTGGTGGTTTGCAGTCAGTCGGTCGATTGGAGCAAGCAAGTCTCTGCGCGGTGCAGTCGGTCGGGCCCGCTGGTGGTCTCTATGCAATATCAGAGCGTGTGGGGGATTTTCCGAGAGCTACGATGTTCGTGGCACACCGACCCAAAACATGGAAGTTGAGTGGTGATTAAGTTACCTGTTCACATCATCCCCTTGGTTAGTGGTTCTCTGTTGGCGGTATTCCTGAGAGAAACAGCTAGTGTTCGATTTGGTGAAGATTTAATCGCTGTGTGGTGGAATGAACTATATTTGTCAGTTTGAAACTCAAGTGCACCAGCGGAATTATCTGCATTGTAGCCGTTAGTGTTCCGGTTAGCTGTCCTGGTCGCTGGCGTAAATTCTGGCAGTGTCCTTTCCTCACCTGTTTTCGCTATCCGCCATGGTGTGTACTTTTTGACAGCTTAATGTATTTTTGGTTGTGGGTGGCTAGGTCTGTTAGGTTTAGGCTTTGGAGTTCTGGCATACTGGTCGGTGGTTTGCAAGTCGTCTTTTCGGTTGGTCCCTGACTGACTCCTGGCTGTGTTGCCGTTGGATGGACCGACTTCTTGCGCACCTAAGCGAACGTTAAGATTTCAAGGGCAGACCGAGCTCCTGGAAATGTCTGAGCGCCGTTTCCTATACTGACCTTCTTGTTGGTGTTTAACTGTGTATTTTTAATGCATAATAGCTGATGGTTGGAATTTGTATGCTTGTAATTGTATTTTTAAAAACAAACGCTTTCAGCCGCTGTAAAAGTAAGATTTTCTAAATTGGACAAGTTGTCTGAAGATAAGGCTTGGGCATCTGCCTGTTGAAAATTTATTGGATTGTTGTTAAAAGCATCGGCCTTCAGCCGATTTAAGTTTTAAGGATCTTACTTATGAAGTACTACCTTTTGGAAGATAAAGCTATGGGCTCCATACTTATTGAAAATTTATTATAGAATATTGTTTTTAAAACATCGGCCTTCACCCGCTTTAGGTTTTAAGTTTGTTATTTGTCAAGTATTGCGTTCTTTCAAGATAAAGCTGTCGGCCTTGTAATCCTGTTGTTCTTAATAATATTGACCTTCAGCCGCTTTAAAGTTTTGTATTCTTAGTAATCAGGTCTTACGTCACTTTGGGATAAATACCATTTAAAGTTAATAGCTTTGGGTGTTCTGCCTTTGAAAATGGGTTGCATTTTTATTTTTTAACAACGACCTTCAGCCGTTAGATGTAAGGTTTCTTATTTGTCATAGGCTTGGGCATTCTGACTATTTAAAGGTTATTGAAGTTATATTGTTTCACATTTATGGGCCTCCAGCTGCTTTTAAAACCTTAATCTGACTAGTTAAGTCTTACATTGCTTGGCCTTACGCTATTTAAGGTTAAAACCTAGAGCCTTCTGACTCAAAAAGAATAATAATAATAAATAATAAATTTAAAAAATTTATCAGTTTCATTTAATTCATGGGCCTTCAGCCGTTTTAGAATTAAAGACTTTTTTGTCGATAGTCAAGCTTAGAAGTTGCTCTGTAATGTTTGGACAACTAAACAAAGTGTTACGTATAGAGTGTAACTGACAGCCGCTCATTCTGGCCCCCTTCCACAATTCCTACTACTTGTCCTGCCCTGCGGGTTTAGCAGGGCGTCTCGCTCGTAGTTGAGCGTGGTTCAGCTTGTGCTTTCCATTCCAGTTGCTGTCAGCTTCACTTCAGTTCACTCGGTGTGACTTGTTTCTGGTGTGTGTCCAAATGGCAGTCAGACAGTGTCCGGGCATCGGCCTGCTCAGTAAAGACTACTTTGTCTTCGGGTTTGCAATAAGGCCCCAAACGATTGAGGGAAGTGTTCCGGAATTGGTGGCCCGTTTGCGCGTTGCCGTGCTGCAGCCGGTTGACATCACGTTGGCGGTGGTCGGTGAGAAGTCAGATGTGGTACACATGGCTCAGAGCACTACGGGACTTAACATCTATGGTCATCAGTCCCCTAGAACTTAGAACTACTTAAACCTAACTAACCTAAGGACAACACACAACACCCAGCCATCACGAGGCAGAGAAAATCCCTGACCCCGCCGGGAATCGAACCCGGGAACCCGGGCGCGGGAAGCCAGAACGCTACCGCACGACCACGAGATGCGGGCAAGTGAGGTGTAATTAAATTTCAATTTGAGGCTATTAAGGGCCTTGAGGACACTATTTGTCTCAGAGAGGGAACCCAACCTAGTAATAGTCAGGTGATTCGGGTGCGGGCACAGCTCATGCATTCAACTAATCGGGTAGCCGATTTACGTACGTTAGATATGGGGGATCACCATAAAAAAATTGACCGATGAATCGGGGAACCTGGTAAGCTCATTACAGTTTAGGCTTACGAGTATGGAGTTGGAGGAGATGAAGTTTGGAGATAGCGATGTGCGTTGTCAACGAGAGCATGAGAGCCAGCCCGGCAGTGGCACTGTTTCATTTTCTGTTAAGTTAGATGCTGTGTTTGCTAAGTAGTCTAATCCTCTGGCCTATTTCTTTCGGGATATTACTGAACTGGTTGTAGAGCTACTTGATCAGGTGGTGAAATTTTTGTGGTAGATGGTTCGTCTAGAGCAACACGCGGCCGCCTTTCGCGTTCTGCACCATGAAATTTCGTCATAGTTGTGCCCTCTAGATAGAGGCGAGTTGCAGAACCTCCTCTCACGTGCCATGTCGGAAGAGCCTTCCTTGAAGCAATTATGGGAGCTCGTTATTAGCCAAAGTTTATCCACCGGGGTTTGGAAACAAATCGAGTGTCGTTACATTTGGGAAGTGCAGCGGGGTGTGGAGGAGCTATATAAATATGTTGATAGTCCATTCATCGTCTTTGACCTTATGGATTGATTTACCCAAACAAGAATCAATCTCTATCTTTCTTTAGGCTATGCGTGCTGCGGATAAGCCTCATGTTGTTTCCAGTAAGCATCCTGAAACCAAGGGGAGCTCCGTGATGCGGTTACAGCAGCATTCTCATTACCCCTTGAGGGCCACCGGCCGTTGTAACCGAGCGGTTCTAGGCGCTTCTGTATGGAACCGTGCGACCGCTACGGTCGCAGGTTCGAATCCTGCCTGGGCATGGGTGTGTGTGATGTCCTTAGGTTAGTTAGGTTTAAGTCGTCATAAGTTCTAAGGGACTGATGACCTCAGAAGTTAAGTCCCATAGTGCTCACAGTCATTTGAACCATTTTGAACCTTGAGAGCAACGTACGCTCGTGTTTTCAGCCTCGTGCTCCTAGAGTCATTAGATCATGCCGGGTTCGCCCGCGAACTCGAGTTGGAAACTTTAGGTTTTGGAGTATCCAGGTGGGCGCTCCCTCATCACCCCTTTTGCCTAGTGTTTGTTCTTGTGTAGGTGGTGAGCCCGTCTGCGCGGTCTTGGTTTCTGGCAATTCCATTTCGTTATTGAGTTTTGAGTGGTTTCTGGAATTTGGGTATCTTACCAAACTTCGTTCGGTCCCTTCGCTGGTGTAGAGATGTCGGGTGGCCAGTGGCCAGGGATTACCTCTGCAGGGTTGGGTCAGGGGGGGGGGGGGGGGTGTAGGGATATCGGTTACCATTTTTTTATCGCCTATATCTTTTGCATTGGCTAAAGAACTCCTGTTAATACAATATTGGAGAGTGATTTCATCCGTAAAACAGGGTTCATCTTGGATTATTCCGGACACAACTTTTCCTTTATGTTTTCTCCTAGCGGGAAGTTTGGCCTTTGCGAGTGCGCTAAACCTAGTGTACGGCACACTGCCGGGGCCTTTGCCATGGAGGTCGCAGCTAATGAATTTGATTTGGCCCATCTCTTGGCCAATAAGGCCTCTCAGTTGAGCGAGGTGTTGCACGGTTGTCCCCAACTCTTTAGTGATAACCTCCCGGTCACTAGCGTTATCCAATATCATATCCGTCTCTCCGATAATATTCCGGTTAGACAGTCTCCATATCTCCTCTCACCCCCGAAGGTGAAGGTACTCAGGGCTAATATCTCTCCAACAAGGACTGTTTAGGCCCTCTACATCTGCTTATGCTCCTCCAATATTTTTGGTACCTAAAGATCAGGGGCGCGATTACAGATCTGTGATTGATTACCGACGTTTAAAGCTAAGGTTGTACCTGAATCAGTATCCCAGCCGGATCTGCATACTTCTTTTACTTGGTTTGACGGTTTATGGTCCTCGATTTGAATCAGGCCTGTTATCAAATTCCTTTGGCTGACAAATGTAAACATGTTATTGCCTTTTGTCCTGATCGGAACTTGTTCAAGTTTAACAGAGCTCCTTTTGGACTAGCTACCGGAGTGCCAGTGCTTACTCGATTGTTGGATAATATCCTTGGTGACTCGACGTTAGTCTGTGTCTACAATTATTTGGACGATTTGGTTATCTACAGTCGTTCGATTGATAATTCCTTGGAGCATATCCGGTAAGTTTTCTTGAGGTTACAGGTAGCCGGTGTAGCTATTAAGCCTAGTAAAATCACGCTATGTAATCAGGAAGTGCCTTTCTTGGGCCATATAGTGTCGGATCAGAGTATTCGCAGTGATCAAGAGCGAACGGAGGCCATGCGGGTATTGCCTTTTCCTATTGATATACCTTACATAGTTACGACGAAAAGATGTGCGTTTTGAATGGGATCACGCCCAGGAGGCTGCCTTTGAGCACATTAAGACAGCAATAGCTAATCGAGTTTTTATAAAAGATTGTAGACTGACGCTTCTAATGCTGGAATTTCAGCTGTTCTCCTCCAGGAGTTTGAGGGCCAGAGACAGCCATTAGCTTATGCGTCTCGTCGGTTAACTGATGCCGAGCTTAAGTGCTCTGTCCACGAATGCGAGGCCTTGACTGTTTTATTGGTTTAAGAGAAGTACCGCTTCTACCTTGAACATATAGTTTTCCATTTGAAAAGCGACAATCAAGAGTTGATTTGGGTATTGGCCGCGTAGTTATCATGAGAAACCCCCAGTAAATGGGACTACAGTCTTCCCTGGCTTAGTTTTACCTTTAACATCGAATGTCATGAAGCCCTACGAGCTACGCCTTCATCCTTCATCTTTTCCTACCCAGTAAATTCCCCTCTTTCGAACTTGTGGGGGATACAAGATCTAATACCAGCCGACTATAATCCATGTGTTATCAAGGAAAACTGGAACCGGGCCAGCTGTAATATACTGATAGCTCATAATTAGCAAGCGGAGGGTTATAATCGTAATCGGAAAACCTTTAAGGGTAGGCCAGAGGACCAGCTTTATATCAGCAATTTCCAAGGGAGGCAGGTGCGCGGCGGGAATCTTAGGAAATTTACTCCTTGTTTTTTGGGGCTGTGTACAAACATGCGTATATTAGGCCCAGTATATCTGTTGGTCAAGGAGAACAGATCAGGTAAGCAATATCCGGTTCACCTTAGTCAGGTTAAGTTTAAGCAGCTCTGGGTTAGGATTACCCTCTCCCTGGGTTACGTTTGAGGGGGGAGAGGGGAGGTTGAGCCGTCCTGACCCCTGCTTATGCGTTGCTTTAAAACTTGGCTATTACTCTCGACTGGTTTCTTGCGGTTATTCAAGTTATCCCATGGTATTTCCACTTTCTACGTGTGGCAGCAGTTTTTTTTTATCGATATTTGCACCGTATACCATCTTTGCTCTGATGTTTGTAGTTCCGGCTTGGCGGTGTGCAGCCAGTCGGTCGGTTGGAGCGGATCAGCAAGCAAGTCTCTGCACGCGGCAGTCGGCCGGGGCAGTGTCGGAGCATGTGGGGGATGTTCAGTGTGCTACGAGGGTCATGGCTCACTGTTCCAAGACATGGCTGAATAATGCTTTAATTACCGAAGCCACGTCTGTTCACGTTGTCCCCTTCGCTGGTGATTCGCTGTTGCCGTATTCCTGGGAGCAACAGCGAGTGTTCTAGTTGGTGAAGATTTAGCCGCTGTGTGGTGGAATGAAATATGTTTGTCGGTTTGAAATCGAGGTACGCCAGTGAAATTTCCAGTTACCTGCCCTGGTCGATGATGTAAATTCTGGCAGTGTCCTTCCCTCACCTGTTGTCGCTGTCTGACATGGTGTGTAGTTTTCTACAGCTTAATGTATTTGTGGTTGTGGGTGGCTATGTTTCTTAGGTTTTTGCTTTGGAATTGTCGCGTAGTGGTCTGTGGGTCCCTGACTGTCTCTTGGTTGTGTTGTCAGATGGACCGACTTCTTGTCTCACCTAAGCGAACATTAAGATTTGATGGACAGACCGAGCTCCCTCGAAACTTTTGAGCGCCGTTGCCTATACTGATTTTCTTATTGGTGTTTAATTGTATATTTTTAATGGATGATAACCGATGGTTGGAATTTGTATACTTGTAACTGTTTTTTTTTTTTAAGCAAAGGCGTTCAGCCATTTTAAAAGTAAGTTTTTCTAAATTGGGCAAGTCTTACGTTGTCTGAAGATAAAGATTGGGCATTTGCCTATTGAAAATTTATTGTATTGGTTTTAAAAGCATCGGCCTTCAGCCGATTTAAGTTTTAGGAATCTTACTTATCAAGTATTACCTTTTGGAAGCTAAACCTATGGGCTTTCTGCTTGTTGAAAATTTATTGCAGTGTATTGTTTTTACAATCATCGTCCTCCAGCTCCTTTAGGTTTTAAGGTTGTTATTTACCAAGCATTACAGTCTTTCAAGATAAAGTTGTGGGCCTTCTGCCTGTTGAAAAGTTATAGTAATCCTGTTGTTCTTAAAATGATGACCTCCAGCCGCTTTAAAATTTCTGTTTCTTAGTTATCAGGTCTTACATCACTTGCGCTAAAATATTATGTAAGGTTAAAAGCTTTAGGTCTTCTGCCTTTGAAAATGGGTTGCAGTTTTTTTTTAACAAAGACCCTCTGCCATTTGAAGTAAGGATTCTAATTGGTCATAAGGCTTGTAGTTACGTTGTTTTAAACTTATGGGCCTTAAGTCGCTTTTGTAACCTTAATCTGACTAGTCAAGTTTGACATCGATTGGCCTTAAGCTATTTAAGGTTAAACCCTAGAGCCTTCTGCCTCAAAAAATAAATAAAAAATAAATAAATTAAATTAAATAAAAAATTAATATTTATAGCAGTTGTATTTAATTCATAGCTTTTCAGCGGTTTTAGAATTAAAGACGTTTTATATCGATAGTTAGGCTTAAAAGTTCCGTTAAATAAATTGTTATGTTTGGAGTGTAAGTAAAAGCCGCTCATTTTGGCCCTCTTCCACAATTCCTACTACTTGTCCTATCCTGCGGGCTTAGCAGGCCCAGTACACCCTGATAGTTCGTTTAAGAGTATTAATGTAATAATGAAGTATTCATTCTGTTATCCAAGTTGCCTCTGTTTTTGTGAAAATTCTTCAGAAATGTTAAATTGCTAAGACATGCAACACAAAACACAGAATAATTGGGACAATACTGACATTCTGAAGTACAGCGCGTGCTGCCCCTGCGGAAACAAATTAGCATTGCCGATTTATCTCACTTTCCATTGCATTCAGTGAACACAGACACGAGCTCCATATCGGCCATTTCTTCAGTAGTTAACAAATACAAACTTGCGATTTAACTCCCAATGCTGCCGGGGCAACACGATCGAGACAGGGACAAGCAATGCTGAATCGAAGCTTCAGGGTGGAGAGTACAGTAGGCACTACTGATGTCAATAGCAATTATTGTGAATGAGTGGAAAAAATTTTCTTTCCAAACAAAGGATTCGCCTCACGCCGTCGAAATTTTGTCCGTTCTGCATTTCACGTGGAATACAGGTATAAAGAGAAAATAAGGTAAGAATTAAAACGAAATGCTCTCTTTCTGTAACGAGTAAATAGCCTTCGAATGTTGGTTAGAAGAGTTTCGGTTCACCTGTATGAAGCCGTATGCATAGATACATGCAACAGATATGTTCCACATTCTGGACAGGCTTGAGCTTGCGTAAATTCTCACTCATAACTGTTCTGATTTTGTGAACTTTGTCTTCTCTGTCAGTAACCTATCTGGGTAATGACGAAAAACTGCAAAACATATGTAAGACTAATATATTTTGTGCTCTTCTTAAATCTCTAGAGGCAAAATAAAATAACAGTGGCCGAACAACTGAAGGTCTATATATTAATGAAATAATGAATAATAGTAACTGCCTTGAATGTAACATTCATGTTTCGGAGCACTAGATGTGTTTCCATAATGGTCTTGTTCGAAGTTATAAATGGTGTACAAAGAGCTGTTTTGGAAAATTCCAATAAACTGAGTTGCACCTTTGAGGTGTGCCACGTCTCATTTAAGCACTAATTTGCCTTCAAAGTATATTCTCTCTTATTGTCATGGTTCGTTATTCCACAGATATTGTCATAGATTATCGATTATGTGTAAATGTAGAGGACAAAAGCAGACATTTCGAGGGAAGTGTGAAATGGAGTTGCAAGTTGCGACACACCCACCAATGGGAAGTTACCCCAATCCAGGCAAGAAACTGTTAGCCGGTTCACGGTTAACAATGACACTATGACTTTAATATACACCATTTAACTAGAGAACACTAATTGTATTGGCCCTACCTATATATACTAAAGTGTGGCTTTATGCTTAAGAGTATTAATCTGAGTTAAAGGTGTCTACCAGAAACACATTTCATTTAATCACTAGAAACATCAAACATTTACGTAAATCATGAGGAAATGTGTCATGGTTTACAGACACGATTTCTAGAGGTTCTAATAAATGGCATTAACTCATTGACGGTGTTACTCAATTGGACGGGAATGTATTAACTGCTCCCATTAAAGTCGATTGGAAAATCAGTTTATTAACTCTGCACGGAAAACAGTTACTGTAATCCTGGCGAGTAATTCGAAAGCTCCGACATGCCGCACACCAAGCCTGAATGTGTGACAGGTGCTCATACAGAACTCCCCAAGTCTGGACCAAGACTGCCCTATGACGTTCGTGTTGCTATTTATGCTCACCGTAATTATACACGACTGGCGCAGTCCATGATGTAATTGATGATAATACCAATGTCACGTTTATACTACTAGCATGACTGGGTGTTGTGTGATGACCTTAGGTTACTTAGGTTTAAGTTGTTCTAAGGGGACTTATGACCATAGATGTTGAGTCCCATAGTGCTCACAGCCTTTTTTTATTTTACCACCAGCAAATAGCTTCGTATCAACAGCCCGCTGATATTCCGAGAGCAATTAACGAGGCTAGCCCATTATTTTCTGCAGGCTGTGTTTTCTCCCTAAAAGCGTCTGTTGGCTACCTTCAAACGCCCTCCGAAACACGTTAAAAACGTCCTGCTGCTTTTGTCGCCATCCTGACCCTATTTCTGCCACAGGTGGTAAAAATGCACAATAGCCGCTACCCCTGGCCTGGCCCTGCCGCCCACACTTCATACAATATACTGGCCCGTTGTCACAAGAAGGAAGACTCTTTTCGTTGTATTCTCAGTTTGTCCCTCTTAAATCCAAAGCGTTGTACCTTTCCAAGTACACAAAAATGCACCGAAGGAAGTGAGCCTAGCACTGAGTTAAGCGAAAGGAAATCAGGTTACATGGTACTCAAAATCTACAGTCACGCTGAGCCTATGAATTCAAATAAAGACATTGCCTATGGAACCCAGTCTGATATAGTCCTTTAAATACAGATACAATATGAATTTCAATGAATGTCACATGCAAATTATCCTCGCTTGTCTCAGTCTGAGTGTTTACGATTAGCTGATGGAAACAACCATTGAAGCTGGGCACTAGCTGGAATTAGAAATATATTAGGCACGTAGTCAACGCTTTCAGAAGGATCTATATATATATATATATATATGCAAAAGATAGCTTAACTATAGCAACACCAATTCATTTTCTTATTTGTACTGTCTACTGGAACTACCTTATGCGTAGCAAAAAAGGCCAATTACGTAGGTTATTGTTAACTTGTGTTAACAACAATTTTAGGAATAGATACTGATGCAAAAGTAAGATCAAGAAACTGCAAATAACTTGTAGTATTATATCAGCAAAAGCAATGCATTTACGTTAATGTGGACTTAGATGGAAAGCGTACTTTAACACCAGCACAGAGAAATTAAGAAATACAGATTCCATTACTTGTTGACTTTTATTCTCAATACACTTTTTTGAAGATACACAGATGTGTAAGAAGGAACCTGAAAATGATAACATGAATATGAAATTTGTTGCCAAAAGTCACATTCACTAAGACATAAACTTTTGGGTTATATTATACTGAAAACCTTAAACAGCTGCGGAATACAGAATAAGGAATGATTTAAAAAAATACTTTTTAAAAATTTTAAAGTCTGAAACACTTATTTGGATTACATAGGTTTTAAAAGTTGGGCATAAAGTACGCCCCATCCCGATCTTCCTCTCAAGTATTGCGAGGGCTAAGACAGTTCCTATCAGTTTTACTCTGAATATGTTTATTTGCGGGATACGGTTAGAGACATTTTCTGGACGGAAGAGGTTATTCATGCTTTGAGCGACATTTTCTGGACGGAAGAGGTTTTTCATGCTTTGAGCGAGTTGGCTATGTTGCATTTAACGAAGCCAAAATGTCTTCAGCGCTACTACACTCCCCTTAAGCCGTCATGTGGTGTGGTAGCATTTAGCATAACTGTTCTTGCCAAGGAGGCTAGGTCTGAAGTGTTGCAGGAGATGCCTGGTTATCTTGATGCCCCAAGGTAAATTTTTGTTACAGGTCT
This sequence comes from Schistocerca gregaria, assembly GCF_023897955.1. Lineage (NCBI taxonomy): Eukaryota > Metazoa > Arthropoda > Insecta > Orthoptera > Acrididae > Schistocerca > Schistocerca gregaria. The sequence continues at coordinate 590,750,960 of NC_064924.1, read as the reverse complement.
TTGGAAAGTTTAGCAAAATATGAATGAATTTCTAGATACACCAAGTCTCACAATGTATTTCGGAACAGAAGACCAGAAAGTATATATTTAAACTGCATAAATTCTCTTTCATCTGCGTTGTTGTAAGATAGAGAAATATCTACTCCGCAATACTGAAAATAAATTATTATTTTAACTGTTCGATTTCGAAATTACAATTTGAGGCCACGCAAGTCTAATGTTACGTTCACTGTTTTGACAGAGGCTGAAGGAGTACATATAGGCCTGATGACGATAGCTGAATGATTACATAGCTCGCGGATTGGTCTGTGTAACATGACACAGGTTTGCAGTAGTTTCGTACAGTGCAGTCAGTGGAATACAACGTGAAGTTAAGGTAGAGTAGACATTAAAAAGTATCAGTGGCTCAGGGTTGTTTCATATGATAAAGTTCAGGTGGCAATAACAAAAATTGATAGAACCTTGACTATAAACTTAATTGCAAAGTTGTAACGTTAGTACGGGAATTCGTTACTGCAAACGTCTGTCACGTTATTGTAGTTATCGGCTTGTAAACGGTGAAAGAATACTTACAGTCTTTTATCTCCACAGGATAGAAATTAAATTAGTCTACTGAAATTAGTGCAGTTTTCATTCAAACAATGTACTGAATTAAAACTGTAGCTACAGAAGAAGCATTTACCACAAAGCAATGTAACAGTTCCTTAATCAGATTATCTCAAGGGTGATGTTTTACAACAAAATCAATCATTGTGGTGAAATATGGGAGACAGCAACTCAGATATGTGACAATGTTGTTGTTGATTACTCTGATCAGCCTGAACATTATGACCACCTTCTTCATAGTTGTTATGTACACCTTTGGCACGAATAACAGCGGCGACACGTCATGCCTTGGAAGCAATGAGGCTTTGTTAGGTCGCTGGAGGGAGCTGGCGTCACATCGGTACACACAACTCTCGTAATCCTGTAAATTCCGGGGAGGAGGGCGATGAGCACTGACGCCACGTTCAATGACACCACAGATGTGTTCGATCGGATTAAGATCTGGAAAGTTGGCGGCAGCCAGTACATCAACTGGAACTCACCTCAGTGTTTCTCCAACCTCAACATCACACTCCTGACCTTGTGACATGGTGTATTATCTTCTTGAGAAACAGCTACTGCCTTCGGGAAATCTGATCGTCATGAAGGAGTGCACGTGGTCTGCAACCAGTGTACAACTCTCTTTCATCGTGATGATACCTTGCGGGAACTCCAATGGACCCGCAGAGGCCACGTGAATGTTCCCAGAGAATAACTAGGCCACCGCCAGCTTGTCTCCATCCCACAGTACAGGTGTCAAGGAACTGTTCCCCTGGAAGACCAAGGATTCCTGCGTTCTGATAGGCATAATGGAGCTGGTATCGGGATTTATCAGACCGTGAAATGCTCTGCCACTGTGCCAACGTCCAGTGCCTGCGGTCAGGTGCCCATGTTCGTCCTAGTTGGCGATGTCGAGGTGTTTACATTGGCACATGCATGGATCTTCGACCGCGGAGATCTATCGTTAGCAGTGTTCGGTGCAATGTGTGTTCAGACACTCTTATACCCCGCTCAGCATTACAGTCTGATATCAGTTCTGGCACAGTTCGCTGCCTGTCCTTTTTTTATACGTCAGCCAACCCTACGACGTCCGACATCTGTAATGTGGAGTGACCACCCAACCTCAAGAGATCTGCACGTGGTTTCACCTTCGTTTCGCCACGTGTTGGAGACACTCACCACAGTATTCCTCGAACACCCGACAAGACATGCAGCTTCCGAAGTGCACGTGCCGAGCCTCCGGGCCATCACCATCTGCACTCTGCCAACCCAAATAAATCGCGTGCTTCCCCCATTCTAAACATGGACAGCAACTCACTGACATTGCTTTACATCTACACATACATCCACACCCCACAAGCCACCCAACGGTGTGTGGCGGAGTGTACCTTGAGTACTCTATCGGTTCTCCCTTCTATTCCAGTCTCGTATTGTTCGTGGAAAGATTGTCAGTATACCTGTGTGTGGGCTTTAAGCTCCCTGATTGTATCCTCATGGAGTCTTCGCGAGATATACGTAGGAGGGAGCAATATACTGCTTGACTCCTCGAGGAAGGTATGTTCTCGAAACTTCAAATAAAGCCCGTACCGAGCTACTGACCGTCTCTCTTGCAAGGTCTTCCACTGGAGTTTATTTGTCATCTCTGTAACGCTTTTGTGGTTTCTAAACGAGCTGCTCTCCGTTGGATACTCTCTATATCTCTTCTATCAATTTTATCTGGTACGCATCCCACACGAGTGAGCAGTATTCAAGCTGTGGGTGAGCAAGTGTACTGTAACCTACTTTCTTAGTTTTCTGACTGCATTTCCTTAGGATTCTTCCAATGAATCTCCGTCTGGAATCTGCTTTTCCGACAATTAATTTTATATGGTCATTCCATTTTATATCACTCCTAATGCCTACGCCCAGATAATTTATGGAATTAACTGCTTCCAGTTCATGACCTGCTATATTGTAGATAAATGATAAAGGACCTTTATTTCTGTGTATTCGCAGTACATTACACTCGTTTACATTGAGATTAAATTGCCACTCCACGCACCATGCGTCAATTCGCTGCAGATCCTCCTGCATTTCAGTACAATTTTCCACTGTTACAACCTCTGGATATACTACAAAATTACTCAGTTCAACTCCAACGTTATCCACAAGGTCATTTTTGTATATTGTCAATAGCAACGTTCCTAAGACACTCCCCTTCGGCACACATGAAATCACTCTCACTTCGGAAGACTTCTCTCCACTGAGAATGACATTCTGCGTTCTATTATCTAGGAATTCTTCAATCCAATCACACAATTGGTCTGATAGTCCCTATACTTTTATTTTCTTCATTATATGACTGGGGGGGGGGGGGGGGGGACTGTATGAAATGCCTTGCGCAAGTCTAGAAACACGGCATCTACCTGGGAACCCGTGTCTAAGGCCCACTGAGTCTCGTGGACAAATAGCGCGAGCTGAGCTTCACACGATCGTCTTTTTCGAAACCCATGCCAATTCCTACAGAGTAGATTTCTAGTCTTCAGAAAAGTCATTATACTCGAACATAATACGTGTTCGAAATTTCTACAACTGATCGACGTTAGAGATATAGATCTATAGTTCGCCGTCCCTTCTTGAAAATGACCTGTGCCCTTTTCCAATCTTTTGGAAGGCTACGCTCTTCTAGAGACCTACGGTACACCGCTGCAAGAAGGGGGGGCAAGTTTCATCGCGTGCTCTGTGTAATATCGAACTGGTATGCCATCTGGTCCTGAGGCCTTTCCTGTTTTTAGCGATTTTCATTGTTTTTCTATTCCTCTGTCATGTATTTCGATATCTACCATTTTGTCATCTGTGCGACAATCTAGAGAAGGAACTACAGTGCAGTCTTCCTCTGTGAAACAGCTTTGGAAAAAGAGACTTAGTATTTCGGCCTTTAGTCTTTCCTCCTCTGTTTCAGTACCATTTTGGTCACAGAACATCTGGGCATTTTGTTTTGATCCACCTACCGCTATCACATCAGACCAAAATTACTTAGGGTTTTTTGCCACGTCAGTACAGTGAACATTACTTCCGAATTCGTTGAACGCCTCTCGCATAGCCCTCCTCAAACTACATTTCGTTTCGTGTAATTTTTGTTTGTCTGCAAGGCTTTGGCTATGTTTATGTTTGCTGTGAAGCTCCCTTTGCTTCCGTACCAGTTTTCTCACTGGGTTGTTGTACCACCGTTGCTCTTTTCCATCTCTTACTATCTTCCTTGGCACATACTCATGTAATGCATATTGTACGATGGATCTGAACTTTGTCCACTGATCCTCAACGCTATCTGTGCTTGAGATAAAACATTTGTTTTGAGCGTTCAATTACTCTGAAATCTGCTTTTTGTCACTTTTGCTGAACAGAAAAGATCTTCCTACCATTTATAATATTTGTATTAACGGCTGAAATCTCCGATGCTGTAATCGCTTTATGATCGCTGATCCGTGTTCTGCGTTAACTGTTCAAATAGTTCGGGTCTGTTTGTCCCCAGAAGGTCTAATATGTTATCGCCACGAGTCGATTGTCTGTTTAACTGCTGAATGTAGTTTTCAGATAATGCTTTTAAAAAAATTCACTGGATTCTTTGTCCCTGCCACCCGTTATAATCATTAGAGTCTACCAGTCTGTAACTGGTAAATTAAAATGTCCACGCAAAACTATATCATTCTTGGAAAATCTAGTCGAAATATTTTCCAAATTTTCCTTCAGGTGTTCTGCCACAACAGCTGCTGAGCCAGGGGGCCTATAGAGCATCCAATTACCATGTTTGAGCCTCCTTTAACTATGACCTTCACCCAAATTATTCTCATTTCGGATCTACGTTCATTTCCTTCGATATGATTGCACATTTTATCGCTACAAACACGCCTACTGAGTGAATTCTCTAAACTAATACATCTACATGTGTACCCCACACGTACGCCGCTACCCTCGTAGCTGCTTCCTGTGTGTAGTGCACGCCTGACCTGTTCAGTGGGACCGTACATTTTCCCACTCGATTGCGGAGGTCGAGAAATGTTGAAACGTCCCCTTAGAAAAATTATGCATGACTGTGCTTAAACTGACACACAATATTTTTAGCGCAACGCAATCTGAATTTCAAAAATCCCTACAGAAGAATGGTCCTGGCTAACATTAACCTATACGTTTCACAAATCACTTACCTCACAAAAATCTTGGTTACTCGAGCTACTGCAATACAGCGAGCGCCAGTACTGCCAGCGAAATAAAAGATTCAAACTACGGAAGGCACGAACTACTTTTAGGCTTAGTTAGCAAATGAAAGATTTTAATAGAGAACAAACAATGTATTTACCTTAATAGTCATCAAAAGTCGTAATATGTACTGCAGTTCATGACATCCAGTCTTACAAATTTCAAAACTCTGTCATTTTTCTCCCCACATCCACTCGAAACTAAATGCACACGGAAGTAGTGGATTTCCATGCAGTCTTGAAGAAGTAGTGTTGTCCTTCCAACGGAAAGACAGTGCTGACTCTCGACATGCAGACAGATAATGGGCCACAACAGAGCAAACCCACAACAGAGTCAGCCGAAGTTTTGAAGAATATTGGTAGGTGGGTCATCACAGAGCAGACCCACTGTAGTCCTAGTAGAGATTATGGTATTGGTGGGCCATCAGAGGTGCAGACCCACTGCAATCCTTGTATAAATAATGGTATTGGTGGCCATCGAAGGTGCAGACCCACTTCAGTCCTTGGATCGATTATGGTATTGGTGGGCCACCAGAGGTACAGACCCACTGCACTCCTTGTAGAAATAATGGTATTGGTCGGCCATCGAAGGTGCAGACTCACTTCGGTCCTGGTAGAAATAATGGTATTCGTCGGCCATCGAAGGTGCAGTCCCACTTCGCTCCTTGTACAGGCGGCCAGCAAGCCATCTGTTGCGACTGTGCAGGTGCACAATCACTTTCGAAGAGTCTTGCGGACAATATAGCAAGTCCATAAACCACCACTTGTGCACTCACAAAGTTTTTGGAATTGTCCTTAGAACCAGTAATACTGTTATCCAGTCCCTTGCTCAATTATTAACACACATGCAAACACTAACAGTCCCAACTTCTCACATATTGTGCATTACAATGACCAACAGAAACATGTGCACTGAACTGAATGCTTACAAGTTACTTAATTTGCTGAACTACTGTCAATTACAATTTTATAACACGATGATACAATAACAAAGGTACAAAATACATCATTAAAGAATATAACAATACAGATAACATTTGTGGTAATATGGGCTTTACAAAAGAATCGAACTAACATATACATCAGTGTTACAGGAATTATGACATAAGTAAATACATAAAAGATCAGAATAACTTTTGAAACATCAACTTTACACATGAGCATTAGAACAAAACAGAATAAATAATGTCTAAAAGTCTTTACAAAGTAAATAACCTAGTATTAGAAAAATTCTACAACATATCTAGTATCAGATAAACACGTAAAGACAGGGAAAACACAAATACACAATGGTACACAAACACATAGCAGAATAACACAGGATGAATGGACAGGGTTTGTTTTCAATGTAACATTCGGTACTGCAGTCCAACCCAAAACATTTGTTTCCACCAAAAAAATCCTATCCAAGCATGCTTTCTCTGTTTATATGTTCACATATTTCTTAGCTCATCACTTATTTTCCATTATCTTACCTCATCATTTATTTCCAAGAAAATCCTACCTAAACCTGTTGCCCCTAAACCCTACTTTTTTGTTCATATCCTCTTTCAAAATACTTTTTTTTTTGTCAAACCATTTTCTTATAGCTTCTCAATGCATTTCTTCCAATTCATCACAACTCGTTCTCCTATATAGCCTACCACATCTTAAGCTAACTTAAATCTACTGAGCTCAGATGCTAAACTAAGGGACGAGGCAATGCAGCAGCACAAAACAATTAACACAAACAGCAATGACAAAAAATGCAAATTGGCAAAGCAAGCAGCAGTAAATGTAATAACTTATATCTAAACATGACATAGCTCAAGCAGTAAAAATAGTACACTAAAGATGGCCATGTCTAATACCTATGTCACATCTTAGCGTCTATGTAATTAAAGTGGTACACCACAACAACTTATTGTAAAAAAATATACCCAAGTACTTGACAAGAAAATTATGTCTGCAGTTACTGTTACTAGTCCCTTCTTGTTGTTCTTTCCTTTCCAAGTGCTTCTTTTCTTAAGAATGTGGATCACAAAATTATTATTTAATAGATCTGTTGACAGAAAGTGTTCACATTAGCAAAAGCATTTTATTTTATTTTATAAAACCAATGCTGCAACATAGCTGGAACGTAGATATCAAATGAAATAAGCAACTACGAAAAGTAAAGCATAAAAATATCATTCAATAGTCATGTGACATTTCATAAGTTTGTAGGAATTCTCTCAACTCTCGTAGGATGCCGCTTGTCATAATCAGATGTAAAGATGTAAGTATCTTTCCAAGTAATGAGCGTGTCGTATTTGTGTTGCTTTCTACAAAGGAATGCCAATAGCGAGGATAATGGCCTCTTTTTTTTCTCCACCTAATGCCTTTCTTTTGTCAGACAACTACCTCTCAGCTGGGCGTCCAAAACGCATTACGTCAAGGTCACTTCCTATTATTACTGAAATATTTATGACAGCAGTTTCCGCTACAGTGGCAGTATCATATAAAAAATTCCACACGTTGAGAGTTTGCGTTACGGATGTGTAGAAACAAAATCCTATTGATACAACAGTGTCCAAATAATTTTCGTGGGGATTCTGGTACATTCACGCATTTACACACAATTCATAACTCTTAAAGTACGATTCTTGGTTTCCAACATCCTTTCTCACAAGTCAGAGTCCCTGACCACCACTTATTATTCCTTACCTTATTACACATATAAATATTCGTCGACACTTCTTCAATATTTCATCATAATAAATATGTAGCATAATCAAATTCCTCATATAGCATCAGCTTATTGATCATAAACGTACCGCAACAGCATAATATACATCGTCATCATAACATCATAAAAGCTCAGCCAAATCTCAAAGTTGTCGTAGCTTCCTCCAATAATTTCAAAACCTAAAAAAAAATCTGCTCATGTCAAAAGTGTCATCTACCTCAAATGTACTTTAAAAATCATGATCCCATATCAAATACATCATTCAAAGTTCTCATAGTATCACAATGGTTCTGAAAAAAATATGAACAGTTCACAAAGTACTGACAAAATACAATTTCATAAATGTGAAGTTATCCAACTGTGTAATTATGTATCACTGATGTAGTAAAATAAACATTTGCCTCTCTGTTAAATGATAAGATAGCCCTGTAAGTTATGTGTTAGAGAAATATGATACCGATGTGTAAAGTTGTATAAGCAAATACCATATTAGCTAAAGCTCCTTGTGCTTGCCAGACACATGGTACACAAAGTAGGCGTGTACCCCCCTTCAGGATTAATGTAATTATACCATCAGGTGTTACAGATTACAGCAATGAAATGAAATGTATCACGGAAAACTTTCATTGTAATTGAAAAATTTTGAAAAATAAATGGTTTAAGCACAAAATTAATCACTCAAATGCGTGTCCTTTAGCGCTAGATGTGCGTCTTGCCATAACATAATTCTGTGGAAGTGTTGTAGTTATCGTCCTCTGTAAGCAAAATTCTGCTGAAGTCAATGTACTCACCTCATAATAAACAAAAGCGAAATGGTATGTGTATAGATATCATAGTTATTACGTACAGTACCGTGATCAAGAAAGTACTACACAGTAATGTATCGTTGTGCTACTGAAAAGGCTGTTTCATTGTAGCTATACCACAACAGTTACTACTAAAACATGTTTTACTTTTCAGAATTATTTAGAAAAACTGTGCAGATATAAAACAGAAAAATCGCAAAAGCAACATTGTGAATTGTCACTCATTAGTAGCGTCGTGCTAAAATCGTGTAGCTGTCACATAAACTAACCACTGTGTCACCTGGTATCTCACAGAAAGTACTTTAAATCCAGAATGTATTTTCAAGTAAACCAAAATGTTGCAATAAAATCTCATTTGCAGTACTGGTAAATGTTCTAAGTATGTAAGGCTTATAGTCGTTACGTCATCGTGCAACTAACAAGCAAGAATGTACACATACACAATAACACTGTGTCGTCTGTTCACAATAACAATGCATTAGTAATATCTGTTTAAATAAGTTCTCTTGGTTCTTGGCTGGATATATAACTTCAAACATTGTTGCATGTTAACAGATTCTAAGTATGACAAATTGTACTAGTAGCGTGAAGTGAAAAATTTTATTGCAAAGACTAAGTTAAAAAACAAAAACAGATTTTCTATCAACAAACGGTTTTACATGAGAAATGTGGTGCAATTCTCTACCCCTTATAGTGAGCAGAGTTTCAGCTTCAAAGTAATTATCACGTTGCATACATCGGTAAGGAATGCTAAAAATAATGTCTATGTTATTTCTCGCGGATCCAGCCGGGGCACGTGGCCGCCTGCGCTGCGAGTCATAGTCTGTCTCTTTGTTATCGCGCGTCGTTGTTGGGATTAGGAGATCTAACTTCTACAAATTCACATTAAAGAGAAGACCCTGTCCTGTTTGAAGCTCGCCAGTTCTGATGGAATACAGGTCTGTCATTTTGTCCGTAGTTTACATAGTTTCTTGCTTGTCGGTCATGTGGTGGAGAATTTCTCCCGGAATCGTAACTGCGTGGTGGACCTTTGCGTCTGACGTTATTCTGTCTCCCTTAATAATAACTGATTTGGTTTCCATATCGTCTGTTTTATTGATATCTCTGTCATGTTCACTACTACGGAAATGCGATCTTCCTCTGTAACTATTACCCTGCCAGTGGTTGTCATATAGGTGGTGTCTGTTTTGGTCACGATTTGCGTTGCGAGAATAGTCTTGTCGTGTCCAGTTATTATTTCTTTCACTGCGGAATTGCGACAGATGTGACCTGTAATTGTTCTGTTCCTGTTTTCGAGTTCCGCGATTGTCAGTGTCAATTTCTAATTCTTGTAAGAGTCCCTGAAAAGCTTCACTGTTGTCTTTGCAAAGTCCTGCCAAAATAATATGTCGTACATGTTCAGGTAATTTGATTAAGCAAATGCGGATGAGTTCTGAGGGGCTGTATGGGTTTGACAGGTACTGATTCTTGTGCAACGTGTCTTCAAAATATTTCACAGGACTGGAAAATTCAGATTGTTCGAAATGTTTCATCATTATGAGGCCATGTTTTACTCGGTCTTGTGTCGTTTGAGACCAGAATGCTGAGAGGAAGGCATGGTAAAATTCTCCTTCACTGTGGCAATCGTGAATGTCCGTTCGCATTCTTACAGCTGGTACATTCTCTAAGTAGCCACACATAAATTCTAATCTGTGCCCTAATGACCAGTTGGGAGGAAAACAATGAGAGAATTGATGGAGCCACGCTTGTGGATGAATGTCGTTGCCAGAATTCTTAAATGTTTTGAATTTACGTGTAGTGATGCACAGCTTATAGTCAAAATCATCGTGTCGGGCAGTAACATATCGGTCATTGTTACTTCGTGACGGCGGTTCCATCTCAAAATTCGGTGCACCTTGTCAATTTCTTTCATGATTTCCGAAATGCCCTGTGTTATTATTTTCTGGATTTTCCCTATTTCTAAGTCCCTCTTCCCGTGTTGGAGCGCTAGTGTCCTCTGAAATATGTAATTTTTGTATTATTTGTGCCAACTGATCTTGTACTTCCCGGATTTCTCTTTTTTATTGCTTATTAATTTGATTCTGATTTTGTTTGAATTTCTTAATTTGTTCATACTCTTCTGTGTCAGTGATGGCTACAGGTCTTGTGTCATTCAGATCGTCATCTACCTTTGCTGATAAGTTAGTGAACTCATCCAAAAGTTCGGCTACTTTCTCCGATAGCGTACTTATTTCCTCAGTGTGATTTTCTGAACCAAGCTTCAGAGTGTCCATTTGTGTTGAAATCGTATCTACTGTGTTCTTTAAGTTTTCCTGAGTTTCTGCAAGTAATGTAACCGAACCGGTAGATGCAACTAAGTCAATTTTAGCCCACAAGGTCTCATGATTTTCATGAACAGTGGATTGCAGTTCTTTTATGGCTGCTTCGTGATTCTGTAATGCATTTTCATGCCGGGAAAAAAATAGGTGGAAAATGCTCACAAATTTGTGTTTTTACACACAGACTTTTTGACATTTATATTCAATGTTATGTAACTCAGTAGTTAAATCTTTACGTGTTTGGTCAAGTGTGGTGTCTAACTTTTGAAGCTTTTGCTGTGTTTGTCTCTGATTTTGTTCCATTGTGTCTAACTGTTGCTGTGTTTGTCTCTGGTGTTGCTCCATTTTTTCTAACGTTTGAAGATTTTGTTCCATTTTGTCTAACTTTTGAAGATTTTGTTCCATTGTGTCTAACTTTTGAAGCTTTTGTAACATTTGTTGCATTAATTGTAATAGCAATGCACAGGTGTCTGAAACATGTTCCTCAGTGCTATTCGGCAATGCATTTGAACCGCCAATATTCGCATTTTGAAAAGGAGAATATGTATCTTGACGTATTTGAGAAAACGGCGAGGACGCAAAACCTGAATCTTCAGTATTTGCAAGATTCTGTCCTGTCATTTCGGAATCCTGAGGCGAGCTGTTGCCGACCGATCGATCGATAATGCTTCCCTGTTCACTAATTGTTTTACTGCCTACACAATTATTTGCTGCCTGCTCCATTTCCCCATGTACAATTACCAAATTACTACTTTGAACATCAGATAATTCATTACACGTTGGCGCTAACACACTGCTTTCGTCTTCACTGTCATTTCTCAGTTTACTTTGGAGCCTAGCATTACGTTTTTCACACGCCATTATTGTCACAATATTTCACACGACAACACAGAAAATCACAACTTGAAGAGTAAAATAAGAAAACACATTAACATAGCATTGAAAATAATATCTTGTTAATAGCAAGCTCAGCTGCGAAATACTTGGTGCAAATCTACATGCATGCCACAACTGTTTTACTGTACAAGAATGAAAACTACAATTACAAAGGAAATTCTCTCTACGATTACGCGCTAGCAATAAACAATAGCTACACTAATTACAGAAACGACAAGAACAAAACCAGAAGATTCCAGTGAGGTATTCTCTGCTAACGGTCGACATATCAAACGTCCCCTTAGAAAAAATATACATGAATATGGTGAAACTGACACACAATATCTTTAGCGCAACGCAATCTGACTTTCAAAAATCCCTACAGAAGAATGGCCCTGACTAACATTAACCTAAAGGTTTCACAAATCACTTACCTCACAAAAATCTTGCTTACTCGAACTACTGCAATACAGCGAACGCCACTACTGCCAGCGAAATAAAATGTTTAAACTACGGAAAGCATGAACTACTTTTTGGCTTAGTTAGCAAATGAAAGATTTTATTAGAGAACAAACAATGTATTTACCTTAATAGTCATCAAAAGTCATAATATATACAGCAGTTCATGACATCCAGTCTTACAATTTTCAAAACACTGCCATTTCTCTCCCCATATCCACCACTGCTGGCGGCTCACCTCGAACTGCGCAACGCTACGCGCTGTTAACATCCAGCTGCCCAACTCTGCAATGGCCAACAAAAAATGCTAACCAGCCACAGACTGCACGCAGCACTGCCAGTGATTTTCATACAGAGCGCCACGTGGTTCTATTAATATAAAAACCTAAACAGCCTGCTTACAATGTGCACCCCAGATGTCCGCAGAATCGTCTGAGTCTGTGGTTTAAACCTCCCACTTGGTTCCAAACCAAAGGACCGCGATCGGTTCTGCGAACGACGCTACAAATTGTTAGCTCAGATTCCACCCCGCGAACGAGGCTTTCCGCCTTCACCAACTCCGCCAACCGCTAGTATGAACTGAGGATGACCTCTGAACTCAGACGGCAGGACCCATAGGTGCCGACACAAGCAACAATTTGCAATCGGCTGGACCCAGTGCTGTGTATAGCCGCCGGCAGTGCCTCCTCCACATCTCGGATGAGACCCCCCCGGCAAGCAGACAGAGTGAATACTGAAATTCTGCCCTAACCTTTCCCCTTTTTCCCTAAGGTGCCCCATCACCCGCCTAACATTGTAGCTCCCACCCCCCCCCCCCCCCCTTCCCCGCCCGTGAGCCTGCTCAGACCTTGCAGAAGGAGCGGCCACATGTCCACTCAAAGGCAGAGGGGGTGATGCCGTACGGCCAACGTCCACATTGACCTTCCGCCTCGTGCGACACGAACGCCGTTGATCCCGCCACTCCCTTTGGGGAGAGGGTGGCTCAACCGCGCACGGTATCCGCGATAATGTGTCGACAACAGGGACCATTGGTGAAGCGTGTAACACCTGGGGTGTACCTTGCGACGCACCAGAATCCGCACTGCTGCTATACTCCGAAGCAGCAGCCTGAAGGCGGCTGACCGCGACAGTGGCCAGCTCCTCCTGCGTCCGTACATAGCAGTCACACATCCTATCCATCCTAAGAAATCAACAATTTACTGTAGAGAGTTAAGTAATCAACTCTTACTAGACTGATAATTTACTAAAGTCGGCTGATAGCTGACTAAACTGTGGTTACTAGACAATGAAATTAAGCACTAACTGTCTCTGGACTGTATTCAAAACAAACATGAAATGTATGGAACACTATTACTAGTACTCGAAAATAAAAAATTTTCTAAAAACAAAAACACACGGAAAAAGAAGTGATAAGTAAGAAAACAAAGTTAATGCTTAAATTTACGTAGCTTCCTGCACAGGAGACATGAAGCAGACGGCAGTTACGACGACACTGCCTCACCGTGCTTGTCCTGCTGTCGCTGGAACGGGTTTATATCTACCGTTAGACGGTGGTTATAATGTTCCGGCTGGACAGTGTAGAATGCTCGGCCGCACCACAGAGACGACAGGGCGCCCTGCAGCGGCTGGGAGCGACAACGAAATGAGAACGAAGCGAGAAAATTAAATTAGGACTACATGGGAAACGAGAGCAAATAATCCGGTGTCACTAGTTTTTTGGCAGCAGGCACTGGATCACGTGATTTACTCCATTGGTTCCCACATCCAGAAACTAAAACTCAGCATGGCCAAACCATGTATTCCGCAAGGGCACAGCTCACTACACCAGCTCCCTGCTCCAATAACATCTTTTCCTCTGGAAGTCACTCACGTTTAGAAGTTTATATGGCCTAACCGACTGTAACATTTTTAACGTGTTATCAGGAATGCGGATACCTAACAATAATAAGTGATTTGCTAGAAAAACAGAAAACCTAAATGTGCATGGTCGAATGGGGCAGTGAGCGTCTCACTTTTTGAAGAAGTTTCTCAATACTTACCCAGAGCATAAAGCTTCTATGGAGGCTGGCAGTAGCCAATTTTTTTTTTTCGGTCATGAGTCTTCTGACTAGTTTGATGCGGCGCGCCACGAGTTCCTCTCCTGCGCTAACCTCTTCATCCCAGAGTAGCACTTGCAACTTACGACCTCAATTACACTCCTGGAAATGGAAAAAAGAACACATTGACACCGATGTGTCAGACCCACCATACTTGCTCCGGACACTGCGGTGTTGGCCGTCAAATGGCGCTAGCTGCGCAGCATTTGTGCACCGCCGCCGTCAGTGTCAGCCAGTTTGCCGTGGCATACGGAGCTCCATCGCAGTCTTTAACACTGGTAGCATGCCGCGACAGCGTGGACGTGAACCGTATGTGCAGTTGACGGACTTTGAGTGAGGGCGTATAGTGGGCATGCGGGAGGCCGGGTGGACGTACCGCCGAATTGCTCAACACGTGGGGCGTGAGGTCTCCACAGTACATCGATGTTGTCGCCAGTGGTCGGCGGAAGGTGCACGTGCCCGTCGACCTGGGACCGGACCGCAGCGACGCACAGATGCACGCCAAGACCGTAGGATCCTACGCAGAGCCGTAGGGGACCGCACCGCCACTTCCCAGCAAATTAGGGACACTGTTGCTCCTGGGGTATCGGCGAGGACCATTCGCAACCGTCTCCATGAAGCTGGGATACGTTCCCGCACACCGTTAGGCCGTCTTCCGCTTACGCCCCAACATCGTGCAGCCCGCCTCCAGTGGTGTCGCGACAGGCGTGAATGGAGGTTCGAATGGAGACGTGTCGTCTTCAGCGATGAGAGTTCTTAGTGCCAATGATGGTCGTAGGCGTGTTTGGCGCCGTGCAGGTGAGCGCCACAATCAGGACTGCATACGACCGAGGCACACAGGGCCAACACCCGGCATCATGGTGTGGGGAGCGATCTCCTACACTGGCCGTACACCTCTGGTGATCGTCGAGGGGACACTTAATAGTGCACGGTACATCCAAACCGTCATCAAGCCCATCGTTCTACCATTCCTAGACCGGCAAGGGAACTTGCTGTTCCAACAGGACAATGCACGTCCGCATGTATCCCGTGCTACCCAAAGTGCTCTAGATAGTGTAAGTCAACTACCCTGGCCAGCAAGATCTCCGGATCTGTCCCCCATTGAGCATGTTTGGGACTTGATGAAGCGTCGTCTCACGCGGTCTGCACGTCCAGCACGAACGCTGGTCCAATTGAGGCGCCAGGTGGAAATGGCATGGCATGCTGTTCCACAGGACTACATCCAGCATCTCTACGATCGTCTCCATGGGACAATAGCACCCTGTATTGCAGCGTAAGGTGGGTATACACTGTACTAGTGCCGACATTGTTCATGCTCTGTTGCCTGTGTCTATGTGCCTGTGTGTCTGTCAGTGTGATCATGTGATGTATCTGACCCCAAGAATGTGTCAATAAAGTTTCCCCTTCCTGGGACAATGAATTCACGGTGTTCTTATTTCAATTTCCAGGAGTGTATTTGCTGGATGTATTCCAATCTCAGTCCTACACTATTGTTTTGTCCCTCTACAACTCCCTCTAGTATAATGGAAGTCATTCACTCATGTCTTAATACGTCCTGCCATCCTGTCCTTTCTCCTTATCAGTGTTTTCTACATATTACTTTCCTCTCCGATTCTGCGTAGAACCTCTTCATTCCTCACCTTATCAGTCCACCTAATTTTCAACATTCGTCTTTAGCACCACATCTCAAATGCTTCGATTTTCTTCTGTTCCGGTTTTCCCACAGTTCATGTTTCACTACCGTACAATGCTGTACTCCAGATGTACATCCTCAGAAATTTCTTCTTCAAATTGAAACCGATATTTGATATTAGTAGATTTTTCTTGGCCAGGAGTGTCTTTTATCCCATAGCTAGTCTGCTTTTTATGTCCTACTTGCTCCGTCACACATATCAAAAAATGTTTTACATCACCTCGGTTCCGAGAGTTGCGGAACCTGTACAGAAAACTAGAATAGATATCAACATAAACATTATTTTTGCCCTTTTCACTGCTTATGAAAGGCACATACTGCTTGTTGTACCACCATAAAGCGAGACCTTAGAAGTGCTGGTTCAGATTGCTATACACGTCGGTACCTCTAATACCCAGTAGCATGTCCTCTTGCATTGATGCATGCCTGTATTCGTCGTGGCGTCGACACGTTCATCAAAACACCTTGGTGCCGATTGTCCCACTCATCAATGACGATTCAGCGTAGATCTCTCAGACTGGTTGACGGCGAAAGTTGTCCATAGAATCCCTATTCAATCAATCCCATGGATGTTCGATTCGTTTCATGTCTGGAGAACATTCCGGCCACTCTAGTCGCGTGACGACGTTATCCTGATGGAAGTCGTACACAAGATGTGCACGATGTGGGTGCAAATTATCGTCCATGAAGACAAATGCCTCACCCCTACGGTGCCATCCATGAGCACCAGAGTCGTACGTCTGCCCCACATAATGCCAGCCCAAGACATCAGCGAACCTCCACCTTCCTGCACTCGCGGGACAGTGTGTCTAAGATTTTCAGCCTGACCACGTTGCCTTCAAACACGCCTCTGAAGATTGTCTGTTGAAGGCATATGCGGCACTCATCGGTGAAGGGAACGTGATGCCAGTACTGAGGGGTCCATTCGGCATTTTGTTGGGCCAATCTGTACAGCGCTGTATGACGTCGTGGTTGCAAAGGTGGACCTCTCCATGGACGCCGGGAGTGAAGTTGCGCATCATGTAGCCTATTGTGCACAGTTTTAGTCATAACACGACTTTCTGTGGCTGCACGGAAAGCATTATTCGCTATGATGGCTTTGGTCTCAGGGTTCCTCCGAGCCATAATCAGTAGACAGCGGTCGTCCACTACAGTAGTAGCGCTTGGGCGGCCTGAGCAAGGCATGTCGTCGAGATTTCCTGTCTCTCTATATCTCTTTCATGTCCGAACAATATCGCTTTGGTTAACTCCGAGAAGTTTGGACACTTCCCTTGTTGAGAGCCCTTCCTGGCACAAGGTAACAATGCGTACGCGATTAAACAGCGAGATGGACCATCTAGACGTATTTGAACTCCTGACAAGACGAGCCGTATACCTCCTTCCTGGTGAAGTGACTGCAACTGATGGGCTGTCGGACTCCCTCCGTGTAATAGTCGCTTCTCATACATGGTTCTTTACATCTTTGGGCGGGTTTAGTGACATCTCCGAACAGTCAAAATAAATGTGTCTATGATACAATATCGACAGTCAAGCGTTTATGTTCTTGAGTTCTGGAAACCGGGGCGATGCAAAACCTCTTTTGATGTGTGTATTTGTGATAACACATCTGATATTTCTGAATACAGACAATGTATATCGGCTAGACTGCGAGGACTGTGCCCAATACAGTGGGTTGGATGGAAACACTCCACTCTCCCAGTTTCTTGTCAGGATCCTGTCCGAATATCAGATTATTTTCCTGCAGCAGGCCTGATTCGTTTTGACGACACTCTTAATGAGATTGAGATAACTCCAGAACATCATTAAAGTAAAGGACACGAGGTACTGTACAATTCTACATAAATAGATGTCAACTACTGGAATGAGTGGCAAAAGTCATAGGTTAAGGAATTGTTCAGAAATGGCTCTGAGCACTATGGGACTTAACAGCTGAGATCATCAGTCCCCTAGAACTTAGAACTACTTAAACCTAACTAACCTAAGGACATCACACACATCCATGCCCGAGGCAGGATTCGAACCTGCGACTGAAGCGCTTAGAACCGCTAGGCCACTCCGGTTAAGGAATTGTCATATAGCGCTCGGCCAGTGTGCAACGCTCTTTGGCGATGTTATATGAAATGTTGCAACACATACGAATGCAAAAATGAAACTGGACAAACTAAGTACGAGCGAAAGGGACTCTGTCTTGTCATGCTATACAACAATAGAAGGCTGGCGGCTATCTTTGGTATAAGTCTACGAGGACTGAAGGACAACCATGGAAGAAGTGGGTCATGATGAAATCCGGAAAATGGAACGACCACTAGCTTTAGTAACTGTTTAAAGCTGCGGTGGTCAAGGGAAGAAGTCTGCTGACCAGAGAGATGCTGTTTTTTTTTACAGCCAACGCAACTATTTTCATTATTTTGTCAAGGCTGCTCTGTCAAGTTATGTTGCCGGGCACTGACGTCTAATGACGCCTGAAAGTAACTGTATCGCCCATCCATGCGGGAAGCAGCGTTCGAGCTTCCATAATGACTTACTTTCCGTGGAGAAGATCGTTTTTGGAGAGAATTACTAACAATTATCTTACAATACGTAATCTTCAAATGAACAGCATTAAGTATCTAGCCAACACCCTCCCATCATACTGTGACAGTTAACACTTCCTACCATAGTATTACTTTTTACATGTTTATTTCTGGGATTCGATTAGGAATACTTCCTGGACGTAATACGAATGAAGCGGCTGCGGTGCAGCAAATTATGTCAAGAGGTGTCTGCAATGCTAATGGACATTCTCTAAGGCGTCATCCCTCATCCAAAGTATTCCGCCAACCCTAAGCACTTCGGTGTTTGATGTGTAGAATATTTCTTCCCTCTTTCCTCGCCTATTAGTACACTTACACCTCTCAACGTTTCATCGATCACCGAAGCGGATGTGAATCATATCTGACAAAGAACTGGTTGAAACTGTGTTCTCCTCAACTCCCTGCACGAACTCATTTAAATAAAGACGCACTGTACTTGTAGACATAACACTTGGTAAAAAGGAAGTACACGACTTTACCTGGTGATGAACCTCTTACTGAAAACTGAAACTCCATGTGCCTCTTAGTGAACGGAATTATATCTGGTAACGTAATATGTATTTATTCCTACATACAGGGAAATTGGTTTCGTAAATCTAAGCATGTAGTCTCTAAGTAAGGAAAATATAATTATTTGCTCAACATATTAATTCCTTGTTCATCAACCACGATTAAGGGTTTATAAACATTCTCACTCTGTCTCTCTTTTTTTGTACCTCATTGCGTATGAGATAAAGTGAGACGTTCACTATGATGGTTAGTGGTTATGATACAATTTCTGTACATCTCACAATTCTCCTTGCAAAAATGCTAAATGTCCAACAAAGAGGTTGCAATTAAACTGCTCGTTTTGTTGCTTTTTGGTTTGCAGCCAAAGAGAAACCCATCAAAAGGCATCTAATGCGTTTAAATTTGAAATTTGTCTTAATGGGAGCTACTGATATTGAATTTTTAAGAATGCTGAATTACAAACTAATTGGCAAATAGGATCATAAATCAATTAACAGCAAAAGAAACTTTATCTCTTAGCTAGAGCAGCTAGGTAATTAACTCACCTTTTACAACTCTCTTATAGAATTATTTTATAGCGTATCTATGTGTATGAAGCATTCATTTTATTTGATACCTGAAATAGAACAGAAGATATCTTAATATAAGAAACCTAATTTCCTCTATGTGAGGTAATGCAGACAGTTTTCAGTAGGAAGCATTTGAGTTGTTACATGTTGATAATTTTTTTTAAGACTGTTAAAAATACAGCAACATTCTTTGCTGGAAGACATAGAAATCCTAGTATCTGACATTTGGCAGCCTTCAGCAATCCACATTTTTATGGTTCACCTTTCTGTTTACTCGATTGATACGAGCCACCACGGTTTCCAAACTTACATCGTGTGCCGGTCTCTTCATCACAACTTTCTCAACCGTAATTGTTAGTCAATCGCAGCCGTGTACCACGGAGTAAAAACAATGGTCACAAAAAAATTTTGAAAGACATCGACCGGCGACGACTGTCTCTTGTCACTTACCATTTCTGCGTTGCACTGCACACTGTTCTGCACTGAATGGTCTTAACAGATTTTTTAACATGTTCCGAAATGTTATCCTTTCCTCGAGTCAGTATTTTTCATATTCTTAGGTTGTCATTCTGTAGATAACTTCTCCTCTTGTCAGTCCTCTGGCTCGTATTTCCAGCATCTTTCGGTAAAACCAAATGTCAGACACAGCGACTCCTTTTCTGGTTTTCCGATTCCACAGTTCACGTCCATACGGTTATGTACTCCATACGTACATTTTCTGAAATCGGTTCCTCACGTTAATAAGGTCTTTCCATATTAGTAGACCTTTAGAGAGTAATTCTGTCTTTGATGAGGTTATCTACTTTTTAAATTTCCTTGGCCTTGGCTGTTATTCCTATTATGTCGGTCGCATACAGTTTTTTCTGACTTCGTCTCTAATCTCATTTGAGATATCTAAGCCAGGTGTCACTGCGAGTGTGTAGCGCAGTCTGCAGTTGGTGATGTAAACAATTTCAGCTGTCGAGTGACAAGTGTAGTGCTCACTTCTGTGTGAAACATCTCTCAGTCGAACTGAACGACTGCTGAGGCACCCATATTAAGATTACTCGTGAATAAAACAGTCTTATTTGCAAAACCATTGGTTTAATAATGCATTTCATCTTTTTAGGGCGTCATCCTAAGTAAATTTTTACAAAACATGCATCGAGAGACATTCGTACAGCTATTATGTTCTCGAATAAGCAAGGTCGAACTAACCAGGGCATATGCCTAGACAAAGATTTATTCCAGAAGAACTTCGCATCACTCTCATCTGCCGCCAAACTGCCAATCATACTCCGTGGTCGTTGTTCTGAAAGTCATGTTCGTACACCAGTGTACCCCAGCACACACATAGGTCTCTCTAACGTTATGGTAAGTGATGTGGTAATGATTGGGACGGAATGTCGGGCAAGGATGAACTCATCTGTTGTCAGTGAATGTAATTTGAAGTGTCATTTTTTGCCTTCGATCTTCACCGTGCATTCCTAACCTCCTTTGGCAAATTGTAAATTATTTATTTGACGTCCAAGTTTAAGTGAAAGTACAATGGAAAGTATTGTATGACCCTTTAACGTTTTGTTACTGCGACAGCATGTATCTTCTTCCTGTTCTGGTGTTGATGTAGTAGGAGTGGTTCAGTCATTGAAGCGGCATTTGCAACTGTGGAAGAAAAAGGTGACGTAGTTTGTCTTGGTATGTGCTTGGATGTTCAGGGAGGGAGAGTCGCTTGAGCAAAGTGTATTACTATAATTATTTCGTGAAAGGCAAACAGTATTACTGATGACAAACCGTGGACAAAAGTAACGGGATCACAGGGACGTTGCATGTAGACAGGGAATCTAGCACTAACGTAAAGAGACGAAAAGAATTCATAACTTTCTAAACAAAGACTGCTTCGCCAGTTTTATAACAGTATATCGGAATTTTGTGAAAGATAAAATTCACTCGGCTATGCAGTTAAACGATAAGTACTTGAAACCCCGTAATTGTCTCCCGCAGATACGGAGAAGTTTGAAATTTGGCTGAAAGGAACGTAAAACACGTATCTGTAATGATGCGTCACTCTCGTGAGTCGCAAACGCTTCTAATAGTGAAGTATCGACACATGCGAAAAAATGGCCTGACCTAAGAAGTTCATACGGGTTATAATGTGAGTTAATGATATCAGACTGAAACACAGTTTTACCACAAGTTTTCCAAACTCTACCGCGTCGTGGCACATTATTTGAAAGCCTTCACTCTTGCCTACATTCAACCACTTCTTTCACTGCCTCTACGGTGGTGCGCAGAACGGCGCTTAGGTTGATGTTGTGGTTGGCAAGAGAGCCACCACCGTTTTACTAAAGGTGGCCGAACTGCACGCGTTTCAGCTCACGCTGGCTGTCGTGAGGTTTGGAACATGAAAAGGAAATTAGAACTTAGAAAAACGGACGTAGCTCGTGGAATACTTAACTTTAATCCATTCATAATGAACGTCGGTTTTGACGGTACATTAATGATGAACGTCGGTCTTGACGGTACATGATTCACAGTATCAATAGTAACTGAATATGGCGCCTTGCTTGGTCGTAGCAAATGACGTAGCTGAAGGCTATGCTAAACTATCGTCTCGGCAAATGAGAACGTAAGTAGGCAGTGAACCATCGCTAGCAAAGTCGGCTGTACAACTGGGGAGAGTGCTAGGATGTCTCTCTAGACCTGCCGTGTGGCGGCGCTCGGTCTGCAATCACTGATGGTGGCGACACGCAGGTCCGACGTATACTAACGGACCGCGGCCGATTTAAAGGCTACCACCTAGCAAGTGTGGTGTCTGGCGGTGACACCACAGTCCTCCCCCGCAAATCGGCGGACGGTTGTGGTACAAGGCTTGCGCCCGCTATGGGGAGGACCCCATGTTGATATATGCGACGAGGTGGGGAGCTTAACAACAGGCGAGACTCTGCCACCCGTACCCTGCCATTCGGAACTCGGGGAGCGAGGAAACGCCTGAAAACCTGCTCCAGTGTGCACGCCAACATGCGGTGTATGAGCCTGCAGAGAGACAAGAGGGGCCGAAGGGTCGACCTCCATCGGGCCGTGGCACCCGACGGGCGAAGACGACGTATGGTACGGAGCGGGCAAGAGTTCCATGTCGGAGGACAACTGGTCACGGGAAGCGATCGGGAGCGCGTGACCTAGGGAGGCGCTCGGCGGTTGCAGTGATGCGCCCACTGCGGGCGTCACCGGCGGGAGAACAGGCGGCGGCGGAGGTGGCGGCGGCGCTTCGCCATGGGGCAGAATGGAAGGCAGCTTCGGTAACACCTGGGGCTGAGGCGAGCCAGTAGATGGGTCCCCGGCACGCTGACCGGGCGGCACCGTCACTGAAAGCAGACGGCGAGCGGCAGATCCCGTGCGACGACAGAGGCGCAGCTGGTTGAGATGCCGGCCTACGTCAACATAGGCCCCCAAAACCAGATACGTAGCGCGTCCGAGGCAGCGAAGAATGCGCCCTTCGAGCCAACGCCGTGAAACTCGGTAGTGGCGGTAGTAGACAACGTCGCCTGGGGCAAAAGCAGGTGTCTGCCGCTGCACAGGAACCTGTTGCGAGGGATGTAGCAAAGACACCAAGGTTCGATGAGGGCAACCGTGGAGCAACTCTGCCAGCGAACGACCATCTCGGGACTGAGAGCAATACGAGGACAAAAAGATCCATAACGCGTTCTCCCGAGAATTCGACATCTGTGACTTGAAAGTCCTGACCAATCGTTCAGCGGCACCGTTTGACTGTGGCGAAAACGGCGCGGAGGTCAGATGTTGAATGCCATTGGTCTTGCAGAATGACTGAAATTCTGCGGACATGAATTGTGGGCCATTGTCGGAAACAATAGTCTGTGGAAGACCTTCAATGCAAAAGATAGCAGATGACGTAGTGGAAGACATCCGGACGACAAAAGGAAAAATACTGAATGAATCTACCACAACCAACCATCGAGCATTCCAGAGTGGACGAGCAAAATCGATGTGTAAGCGTTGCCAAGGGAAAGTGGCTTTTGGCCATGCAAGAATTTCCGCGGTGGTGCTGATTGTTGTTCGGCACACACCAGTCAGAAGAGCACATATTCGTAATCGCGGCATCGATTCCGAACCAAGTACAGTGCTGACGAGCAAGTTGTTTCGTTCTCACTATACCCCAATGTCCTTGGTGGAGAAGCTGTAAGACAGAGGACTGTAACGAACGTGGAACCACGACCGTGGGCTGATCATTATCAGAACGCAACAGCAAAACACCACGTCGTACAAAAAGTCCCTCCTTGTCAGCAAAAAATCGGCGAAACAACGGATCCCCGATCCGTGACTTTGACAAGGGCCATTGCGTAGCAACAAAACGCAGAACGGTATCAAGGACAGGGTCGGTAGCTGTGGCTGTAGCTACACGACGAAAATCAATCGGAAACGATTCGACCACGTCATCGGTTTCCGCATCAATGAACAAGCAAGAAAGTTCGGAGGAATCGAATGCCCTATCCTCAGCAACAGGCAAGCGGGACAGCGCATCGGCGTTTCCGTGCTTAGCAGGGGACCGATACAAGATATCGTAGCGCTACTGCGAGAGGAAGATAGACCAGCGAATGAATTTCTGTGCTGTACGTGGAGGTACAGGCTTGGTCGGATGAAAAATTGATGTCAAAGGTTTGTGGTCTGTGATTATGGTAAAGTGACGACCATACAAGACATCATGAAACTTCGTAACACCAAATACGAGAGCCAGTGCTTCTATCTCGATCTGTGAATAATTTCTTTGCGCAGACGAGAGCAATTTGGACGGAAAGGCAATAGGATGATCCTGCGATCCATCTTTGTGCGCAAGCACAACACGGATCCCGAAACACGATGCATCCACCATCAACAAAAGGGGCTTCTGCGGATCGAATGGCGTAAGGCAAGTATTCGAAAGCAACGCCGATTTCAACTAGCGAAAGGCGCGATCGCATTCTGTCGTCCAGAGGAACAGAACACCTTTACGGCGTAAGCGATGAAGCGGAGCTGAAATGGAAGAGGCATGTGGCACATACCTGTCATAGTAATTTCTTTTTTCCAGCACACTCTTTAGTTGCTTCAAATTCTGCAGCGAAGGCAAGTCTTGTATGGCATGGAGGTGCTCGGGACTGGGATTTATGCCTTGGGCGTTGAGTACATGTCCCAGGTATGGCAAGTCACGAGCAAAAAACACACATTTGACCTTCCGCAAGCGAAGACCTTTTTGTCACAAGACCTGAAATAATGTTCTGAGATAGGCTAAATGTTCGTCTTCCGTCTCTCCGGAGATCACAATATCGTCCAGATAATTTGCTGCAGTAGGGACCGACGCACAAACAGTTTGTAGATATTGCTGAAACAATGCAGGGGTGGATGCACACCAGAATGGCAGTGGTTACAACTCAAGGTGCGCGTTAACCACGAAAACGCGCTGGGATTCTTCGTCCACAGGTATTTGCAAGTACGCATCTGCGAGGTCGAACTTCGAAAAATATTTACCCGGTCAAAGTTTATCAAAAAGATCTTCCGGGCGGGGTGAAGGGAAAGTTGCTATCACTAGTTGTGGATTCACTATTGCCTTGAAGTCCACACAAAGTCTCAGTTTTCCGGATGGTTTTGGCAAAATTACTAAGGGTGATGACTAGAGAGAAGCGTGCACACGTTCAGTTACACTTAGTGATTCCAAATCGTGTAATGTTTTGCGACCTCTGAAAAATTTCATTTGCTCCTTTACTTTAAGTTCCAAATGTGCTTTATAGTTATTAGCGCAACCGAGGCCCGGTGCAAAAATGTCTGCAAATTCTTCACATAGACGAGAAACACTGTCTGAAGGCACAGTCTGGTTCACTGATTGGACCTAATTTACTATAGACAAGTTAAACAACTGAAATAAATCGATACCCAACAAGTTCACTGCAGAAGAAGAACAAAGGACGTAAAATGACACAAGTTTTGTTTGTCCTTTGTATGTTGCAAGAAGGCTGCAGTGTCCTAACACAAGGATATATTGACCTAAATAACTAGTTAACATTTACGGCGCGCAATGGAGGTGTGCCCAGCTGTTTGCACGTGTCTTGATTGATCAGTGAAATTACAGCTTCGGTATCGAGCTGGAATGGTATCACTTTGCCGTTAATGTCCAAGTCTACAAAAAGTTTATTGTCCTGCTGACAACAAGAGTAGCTGTCTCGTGCAACATGATCTGACCCTGATACATAATCACTTGCGACTTGACTGGAGTTCCGGTGATGTCGATGCACACTATGTTTGGGACGAACACAGTCACTGTTAGAGAGAGTGGCACTGGGTGGAGTGGAATGAACTGCATGAATTTCCATGGGCGAAGTTTCGCGAGCCTGAGTATCCTTGGTTCGATTCCGATTCTGGCGCGAAACAAAGGGCCTGGAATGATTCTGAGCTTCCGATCTGAGATTTTTCTGGCAAACACTCTGAACATTTCGTTTTTTATTACAATAAAAGCAAATAGCTTGCCGTGACGGGCAATTCTCACGCGAATGTCTAGCAGCGCACCGCTGGCAGGATTTGAGCGCTGCATTTGCTTGCCTGCGCGGCACACTTGGCTGAAAGCCTGGCGGCATCGGCGCGGCCGGGCGCGAGGGCTGTTTACTGCTCCGTGCAACTCGACCGGCGGGCCGGTTAACCTGACAGACGGCTGGTGAAGTTTCAAATGACTCCTGAGCAAAGTCAAGTGTGTCCTGCCGATCCAATATGTCCATCACTTGTTGAAGGGAGGGATTGACTAGTTTCAAAATCTGTTCCCTTAAACGAACATCAGAAACGTTCTGTGCAATTGCATCACGTACCATAGTATCTGAATAAGGGAGTGCACACAAACACTTAAAAGCACAATCCCTAGTAAGGCCTTGCATCGTTGCAACTGCGTGTTGTGGCTGTGTTAGCGGTGGAGCGATTGCTGCCGCATCGTTTTGTATCGCACGTTGACCCTGGACGAGCTGTCCAAGGGCATCCAGTAAGGCCTCCGTCTGCTGCTTCTGTAAGCGATAAAATTCGGACAGTACATCTGGAGATTGTGGCGAAGCCATTACACAAGTAAATCAGGGCAGTGTAAAGAAGAACGTGGTTTTGCCTCTTCGCCAATGTTGTGGTTGGCAAGAGGGCCAACACCGTGTTACTAGAGGAGGCCGAAAGGCACGCATTTTAGCTCACACAGGCTGGCGTGACCTCTGGAACATGACAAGGAAATTAGAATTTAGAAAAACGGACGTAGCTGGTGGAATACTTATCTTTAATCCATTAATGATGGACTCCGGTTTTGACAGTACATTGAAGATAAACGTCAGTGTTGACGTTACATGATTCACAATATCAATAGTAACTGAATATGGTGCCTTGCTAGGTCGTAGCAAATGATGTAGCTGAAGGCTATGCTAAACTATCGTCTCGGTGAATGAGAACGTAAGTAGTCGGTGAACCATCGCTAGCAAAGTCGGCTGTACAACTGGGGCGAGTGTTAAGAAGTCTCTCTAGACCTCCGCTTTGGAGTGCTGCATGACCGCAGTTTTGTTTTGGTATACATAGGCGAACCACCAGGGAGCATTATTCACTACCATTCGAAGAAATTTGAACGTTATCTGAAGGATCGGTGTTTATGCTTTTTCATTACATATATGGCTTGATCACGTGGGGAGGGGGGAGGACAGGTTCGCCGCTACGTTGACGCGTGCTTGAGTAAAACCACAAAGGGTCCTTTTGCGACACCGCAATTTGTGGTTCAGTTGGTGCCACTACACATCTTTATTGACTACCTGTGCAGAGGTTTCCACACCATTCAGCTGAGTGGCTCTCCACTGGTGCTGTAGGTACCCCATAGATCTCGACACGCCACACATTTCGCACGCCTGCAAGCAGGCTATAGAACAGCATAGGAGCGCCACTCTGCTGAATGGTTGTCGAAGTTTCAATACGGATATATCTTTAAAATACTTAACAAAGATGCTAAGGCGGCACCGATTATGTTGCCGAAATTGGGGTCTTAGAGGGGCCCTTTGCCTTTCCATTCACACAAATGTCAATGTTGCATCATGAACATGTTGATGATGACCCACTTGTAATGACACCATATCAATGTGAGACAAAGGTGGTTTGTCTAAGAATAATCATCATTTGTTGCTTCAGATCACGTTCTTATTTCGTCGTATGGCTTAGAACAAGGCCGGCCAAACGCTGCACAGTGTGCAGACGTGCGGAAGTGCTGCACATGTGCGCACGTGTGTGGCAGCGAGTGACAGCGACACCTGTTAAAAACGGCGGCTGCTCCACTTCCCTGTTTTGTGGTACAAGCAAGAGCGCAACATACCCAGTCTCGTTTACCCCTGGTAACCGTAACCTTAACAGAGAAGTACCGAGAAATGGCAGGTGCTGTGAAAAAGAAAAGGACGGGAGCGCAACGTTCTCAGTCCTTTAAAAATGACTGGGAACTGCAATTCATTTTTTTAGCCGTTGGTGAATACTGACAGTGTTAGCTATGCTGCCGAATAATAGGCGGCGAGCGTAAGTTTTCAATTGAAAGACACTACAATACATATCACAAAGACGAGTGTAGTGTACTCAACAGTGAAGAACAGCAACCAAAATTAAATGCCCTTAAGAAAATTGATGAGACACATCAACTCGATTATCATTTCTCTTGACCAGTGGTAAACGTGTTTGGTTTTATTCCCTTCATAATTAAAAATTATTGTTTACTAGTCGTGCATTATTGCCTCATTCTGCTCCATGTTACATTATTACCAGAAAAGTTGGTCATTAAACCGAGTCTTCCAATGTATACTTATAATTTTTTTAATGTGTGAAGGGCTAAGCTCAGCTGAAGTAGATAAAACAGAACATTCATCTAATTGTCGGTTATTATATAGATTTCAGACGGAACTGATGAAAAATATAGCAATAATAGTATTGAAATAACAGGTGATCATCGAGAAGTCTGCGGTTATCATTCTGTTCAGAGGTCAGTTACACAGAAATTATGTGGGTGTAACTGAGGGCGCCGAGAATTAGGTATAGGAAACCTTGCATTAGTTTAATGTTACTTGAAATCATGAATAAAGTTCGTTGGAAGTCACTAAGTGCTCTCTTTCTTAAAGAGATCAAGAACATTACGCGTATTTACGTGCCGTCAGTCAAGCTGCCTTAATAACAACCCACGGTTGTTAACTGCATTACTTGTCTTAGTGGGTTAAGCTGTTAACATAAAAGTAGACGTCTCAATGAGTAGACTGTGGCAGTATTATAAATTTTTAATACGTGAAATACCTTCCCATGGTTGGCTTGCAAGCTGTGGAAAGAGCATTAGAATGCGCCGGTACAGAGTATCCCAGCTAGTGGATAAAAGCCACATCTGTGCGTAGAAACGTGCACTACATGAATGCTGACGGCTGCGGCGTGCACACTGTGACCCGGAAGTTGCACATGTGCAGGAGTACCGCACGCGTGCAGAATTTCTGGCCGGCCCTGGCTTAGAACGTGCCGCTGTGGTCCTACCCAGCGGACGTACTACATTTTAAATCGGTCAAATCATATTCATTGGTGTTACAGCCCTACAGTGGTTGAATAATTCGGAAGATATCAACAATGTTCATCGTCGTCAAGAATATCGTCATGTTGTTCACAGCACGGTGAACAGTCTTTTCCCACAGCGAAATACAATCAAAGTATCGTGCCACCTCCTGAGTTCTTTTCGTGTCGTTTCTAGGCAGCGGTGTGGATGAAATGTTTTCCGAAGCCACCTATAAGCAAATCGCCTGATTTTAAAGCTGGGGGTCACGGTTCCATCCATCGCAGAGGCATCAAAAAAGGGGTTAGATATGGGTAAGAGTGGGTGTGGTGACCTTCGCATCCTATAAAAAGTCCATTTGGTGTGTATTATGACATTATTAACCCAAGTTACACCTCAAGTGCACCTCTGACCTCCGTCCCCTTTTTTCGCAGGAACCGACAACTTGTTATTTGAGGCGTCGCCGAACCCGACGTTGATATTCCAGAGCGCCAAACTTTTTAACCATCACAGAGGAATACCGTAGGCACCTTTTAGCCAAATGTGACATTACTGCGACGCAGTAGAAGACGGCTACGTGGCTTTAAATTTGCGACACTTTAATTACGTTGCACAACGTAATTTAGAAATTTGACGGAGAAGGGGATATTGAAAGAGGTGAAGGGTTCGAAGGAAAGCGAGGTTACGAAGTGAAGAGTTTTCAGGATACAGCACAGGAGACATTGGGAGACAAGTCCATTCAATAGAAGCGATATCGTCGAGAGAACGCTAATATTCTCCCTGACCTTTAATTACTACTCCAATTTTTCTTTTGTTTCCTTTACTGGTTGCTCATTACACAGACTGAATAACATTGGGGATAGGCTACAACACTGTCTCACGCACATCTCAACCACTATTCTCCTGTCTTGCCCCAATACTCTTATAACTTTTATGTGGTTTTTGTACAAATTTTAACTAGCCTTTGGCTCCCTGTATTTTACCCCTGCCACCTTTAGAATATAAGAGAGAATATTTCAGTCAACACTGTCAAAAGCTTACTCTAAGTCAACAAACGCTATAAACGTAGATTTGATTTTCCTTAACCTAAGTTCTACGAGAAACCATAGAGTCAGTATAGCTCCGTGTCTTTCTACGTTTCTCTGGACTCATCTCCGAGTTCGACTTCTACCAATTTTTTCCATTCTTCTGTAAGGGATTCGTGTTACTATTATTGAACTGACTGTTCGGTGACTTTACATCTGTAAGCACATGCTTTCTTTAGCACTGGAATTATTACGTTCATCTTGAAGTCTGAGGGTATTTCGCCTACATCATACTTCTTGGTCACCAGATAGAAGAGTTTTGTCATTTCTGGCTCTCCCAATACCATCAGTAGCTCTAATGGAATGTCGTGTATTCCCGGGACCTTGTTTTGAATTAAGTCTTTGATGCTTTCTCAGATTCTTCATGCAGTATCATATCTCCCTCCTCATTTCCGTCTATGTCCTCTTCCATTTAAATAACATTGCCCTGAACTATATCTCCCTTGTATAGACCCTGTATAGACTCTATCCGCCTTTCTGTTTTCCCTTCTTTGCTTAGAACTTGTTTCCCATATGAGCTCCTGATGTTCATACAAGTAGTTTTCTTTTCTCCAAAGATCTGCTTAATTTTTCTGAAGCCAGCATCCATCCTAGTGATATGTGCTTCTAGATCGTTACATTTGTCCTTTAGCCATCCCTGCTTAGCCATTTTGTACTTCCTGTGGATTTGAGTTCTTTGTATTGCTTTTGCCCTACTTCAATTATTGAATTTATATATTTTATCCTTTCATCGATTAAATTCAATATATCTTGTGTGTCCGAAGGATTTCTACTAGCCCTCGTCATTTTACCTACTGGTTCCTCTCCCGAATTCACTATTTCTTTTGTCGAAGCTACCCATTCTTCATCTACCGGTCTCTTTCACGTGTTCTTGTCAATCGTACCCCAATGCACCTTTGAATCTCTCAAGAACTTCTGGTTCTTTCAGTTCATCCAGGTTCCATCACCTTAAATACCCATCTCTTAGCAGTTTCTTCAGTCTGAATCTGCAGTCCATAACGAAAAAATTGTGGTCAGAGCCAACATCTGCCCTTCAAATGTCTTACATTTTAAGACCTGCATCCGAAATCCCCGTATTAGCATTATGTAATCAATCTGAAACCTTCCGGTGTCTCCAAGTCTCTTCCACGTATACAACCTTCTTCCATGGTTCTTAAACCAAGTGGTGGCTATGATTAAATTATATTCTGTGCAACATTGTACCAGTCGACTTCATCTTGTATTCCTTTCCCCTAGTCCCTACTACTTTTATTTCTCTTCTTTTTCCTACTATGTAATTCCAGTTCCACATCGCTATTAAAGTTTTGTCTCCCTTAGCTGCCTAATTAATTTCTTTCATCTCATGATACATTTCTACAATTCTGCATCATCTGCGGAGCTAGTTGGCATATAGGCTTGTACTTCTATAGTGAGTGTGGACATCTTGTCTATCTTGGCTACAGTAATGAATTCACTATGCTGTTCATTGTAGTTTATCCACGTTCCTATTTCATTATTCATTATTAAACCTACTTCCTCATTACCCCTATTTTGCGTTTATAGATCTGTATTCACCTGACCAGTAGTCCTGTTCCTTCTGACACCGAACTTAACTAATTATCTTTGTTTCACTTAATAATGACGTTCTCCTGCGTAGTCCCCGCCTGGAGACCTGATTGGGGTCTATTTTAACTCCGGTATTTTTCTCCCAAGAGGATGCTATCACCATTTAACGATACAGCAGAACTGCATGCCCTGGGGTAAAAATTACGGCTGTAGTTTTCCTTTGCTTTCCTCTGTTCACAGCACCAGCACAGCAAGGCCGATTTGATTGTTGTTTATAGGCCAGATTAACCAATCATCCAGACTGTCGCCCCTGTAAGTACGTAAAAGCTGCTGCCTCTCTTCAGGAACCACACGTTTGTCGGGCTTCTCAACAGATACCGCTCCGCTGTGGTTTCACCTACGGAACGGATATCTGTATTGCTGACACACGCAAGCGTCCCCACCAACGGCAAAGTCCATGGTTCATGGTTGAGTATCAACTGCAATTTAATAATGCTAATGGTTTAGACAACAGTATAATAATATAAAACATTTCTGAAAAAGGTCTAGACAATGTTATCATAATAACTTACCAGAAAACCGTTTACAAAACATTATTACACAAAACTTATCTGAAAACAGTTCTTATAAATTGGTTATGTTAAAATAAAACGAATTTTTCTGAAAAATTATGACAATAATAACAATAACAATAAACAAAGGAAAACCTCCCAGTGGTGGAATAGGAAATATAATTCTGTTCCATGGCACTGTGGGAATCAGACTTGCTTCACTTTCCTACAACATGCATTATACAAACCATGTCACATTACAAGTTGTGGTGTCATTTATTATGTTATTGTGCATAAAACGACACACATCACTTTGACATCCAAAAAAGGGCAATTTTTCCTACACAAAAATCCTAACTAGCACCGTTGTGCCATAAACAACTTTAAAAAACAGTTCTATTAATTTATAATTATTCGACTAGTTTCGGTTTTTTCAACCTTCATTAACTGGAAAAAAGTGTAGCACTTACTATTTTAAAGACTAGTAGATACTAGATGTAGAAAAGACAAAACGCAAAATGCACCATAATCAGATTTTGAGGCATTCTTAAAGAACTTAAAGTACATGTGCACTCCTGACAGTTTTTATTTGTCTGGACGCAGATGAATTTTTGTTGCTACTTCTTGCCTATTGTATTTATAGTACCGAAAAGTATCTAACAATTTGAACAGTTGTATGCATGAGCGGAGACGAAGGGTGAACTAGCATCAGAAACGCTATGATCGAGGTCTTCTATTATCGTTAAATTTACCATTGTGAAAGGTATTTAGATTAATGACTTTCATGTGATGCTTACTGCTGTCAATACAGCTTGGTCTAGTTGCTTTAACTTTTACAAATGAAAAAAAAGCGTTAATGATCTATGCTATTACTTGTGAAGTTTGCTAAATAAAAAATTGGAAGGAGGCCTGTGTAAGCTTTTCAGTTAACGTTTGCTGTGGCCTGGCACCTTCTGCCACATAAATCCTCGCTATCAGTATGAGAAAGCTTTCTTTGTCAGCTTCCACCCAGTGATTGTATACGGTAAATCAAAGTACATGCATCAAGAAAGAGCTCATAAAAATCTCACTCTTCATATACCAGAATGTGTGAGTTTAGTCATGGTAGATATATATCGTAATTCCTTTGAAAGCTATGAAAACTATGGGGAAACGCACTAAAGATGTCGAAACTCGGTGCGTGCTATAAACAGGTGTTTACCTTGCACAGACTAGAAACAAAATGACGTGGCGATTTCTAAGCTTTATTTTTAAGATTTGTTTGTGTAATAAGGCTTTTTATCTTCAATATAAGGAAGGAATGTCATCTTTATTATCAGAGTGTGCTTAGTTGTCACTTTAACTTCGTTTAGATTAACGTAATTCTACCTCAGAATGTAGCCTTCCTTTTAGATATTTCCTTCGCTTCTGTATCACTGACTCGAAATTTTACCAAAAGCGGTCATAGCCGAAGTTATAGTGATCGGTAGGCCGTATCATTAACGATGGTGCCGCAGCATCGAAAACAAGTGGGCTACAGAATTTTGTTCTTTCTCCAACAAAGAACCGGTTCCTGTAATAAAACCATGCAGCAATTAACGTTGTAGGAAAGATGAATTGTGTAAAATTTACTCGGTGTGGTACTTATTACATGTTCAGGAATTCGGTACGGGTTCTGCCTCACCTCCATTTCTAGAGAGCTGTTCCAATCATTGTTAATCTGCAGGAGCAGTAGTGATAGTCCAACACGAGTCTGGTGTGAAATCTGTACTTGCTCCGAACGGGCCTGTGACATGCAGCGAATATCCTCTCTCAGTATGAAAATCGTCCCACTGCGACTAAAATATATGGCACTGATAGCCCCGACAGTGAAGCGTAGCTGTGGGTCTTGTATTAAAATTAATAAACAAGATAGTTGCGCGGAAGGGATTTCCAGTTCTCGCATTCGCCTGATGACACTCAGAAAAACCTTGGTCGG
Source organism: Schistocerca gregaria (assembly GCF_023897955.1). NCBI lineage: Eukaryota > Metazoa > Arthropoda > Insecta > Orthoptera > Acrididae > Schistocerca > Schistocerca gregaria. The sequence goes on along the minus strand of NC_064924.1, from coordinate 590,716,863 downwards.
ACTGATGTACTTGAAACTATTTTAATTTATCTGTGAGACAATGCTGTACATATCCCACAATAATTTATACTGTGGTGTATATGTATGTTTCAGTGTAGGTAAATATGTATTTATATGTCAATGTGTGTGTCTTGGGGCTATTGTCATACAGTGATTGATAAACGTTCTTAAACTCTGTGAGTGGGAGGAATAGCAAACAACACTCGTTAAATTAAATTTGAGAGGGCTACCTAGTGAATTAGATAGGATTGCCATATCGATACTTCGTGTATGATGAATTGGAATGGATAACTAAACCAAAAAGTAGTAAAAATCAATGCTGAGAGCATTGATAAGGTTCCCTTTCATTAATAACACACAATTTAAAGGAAAAAATCTTCCGACGACCCTAGTTGCTAAAGCACATGCTTGATTTCTGAAGGCAGTATGTAATACAGAATGTGCAAATAAATATATAAAAAACAGGTGGGGCGTCTCATAGGTACCGATTATTTATCAGTTTTATACATGGAAACCAAGTTATAAGCAAAGAACGGGAAGCAGAAAGGTGGAAGGCGTATACAGAGGGTCCATACAGGGGCGATGTTCCTGAGGACAATATTATGGAAATGGAAGAGGAGATAGATGAAGATGAAATGGGGGATATGATACTGCGTGAAGAGCTTGACAGAGCACTGGAAGACCTAAGTCGAAACAAAGCCCCTGGAGTAGACAACATTCCAGTAGAATAACTGACAGCCTTGGGAAAGCCAGTCCTGACAAAACTGTACCATCTGGTGAGCAAGATGTATGAGATAGACGAAATCCCCTCAGACTTCAAGAAGAATATAATAATTCCAATCCTAAAGAAAGCAAGTGTTGACACAGGTGAAAATTACCGAACTATCAGATTAATAAGTCACAGTTGCAAATTACTATAGCGAATTCTTTACAGACGAATGGAATACTGGTAGAAGCCGACCTCGGGGAAGATCAGTTTGGATTCAGTAGAAATGTTGGAACACGTGAGGCAATACTGACCCTACGACTCATCTTAGAAGAAGGATTAAAGAAAGGGAAATCTACGTTTCTAGCATTTGTAGACTTAGAGAATGGTTTTGACAAATGTTGACTGGAATACTCTCTTTCAAATTCTAGAGGTGGCAGGGGTAAAATACAGGGAGCGAAATGCTGTTTACAATTTGTACAGAAACCAGATGGCTGTTATAAGAGTCGAAGGACATGAAAGGGAAGCAGTGGTTGGGAAGGGAGTGAGACAGGGTTGTATCCGATCCCCGATGTTATTCAGTCTGTATATTGAGCAAGCAGTGAAGGAAACGAAGGAAAATGTCGAAGTAGGTATTAAAATCCATGAAGAAGAAATAAAAACTTTGAGGTTCGCCGATGACATTGTAATTCTGTCAGAGACAGCAAAGGACTAGGAAGAGCAGTAAAACGGAATGGACAGTGTCTTGAAAGGAGGATATAAGATGAACATCAAGAAAAGCAAAACGAGGATAATGGAATTAGTCGAATTAAGTCGGGTGATGCTGATGGAATTAGATTAGGAAATGACACACTTAAAGTAGTAAAGGAGTTTTGCTATTTGGGGAGCAAAATAAAAGATGATGCTCGAAGTACAGAGGATATCAAACGTAGACTGGTAATGGCAAAGAAAGCGTTTCTGATAAGGAGAAATTCGTTAACATTTAGTATTGATTTAAGTGTATTTGCATGGAGCGTAGCCATCTATGGAAGTGAAACATGGGCGATAAATAGTTTACACAAGAAGAGAATAGTAGGTTTCGAAATGTGGTGCTACAGAAGAATGCTGAAGATTAGATGGGTAGGCCACACAACTAATGAGGAGGTATTGAATAGAATTGAGGAGAAGAGGAGCTTGTGGCACAGCTGGAGTACAAGAAGGGATCGGTTGGTAGGACATGTTCTGAGGCATGGAGGGATCGTCAATTTAGTACTGGAGGGTAGCGTGGAGGCTAAATATCGTAGAGGGAAACCAAGAGATGAATACACTAAGCAGATTCCGTACGATTTGGGCTGCAGTAGGAACTGGGAGATGAAGATTCTTGCACAGGATAGAGTAGCACGGAGAGCTGAATCAAACCAGGTCTGAAGACCATAACAACAACAATACATATGACCGACGTAATTATTTCGGTCTCAAGACAGTCAGACTGCCCTTAGGAAAAAATCAAAAGTTTTTGCAAACATAAGTGTCCTTAAAGCCCTTTCACTTCCACCATAATCTCTGCCGTTCCGATAGACACTCCTTGAAGTAGCTTCGCAGGCTCCAATTTCTTTGTCTCAAATTCTTTGCTGGCGCTTACATCCTGAACTCTAAACAGAGAATTAAAGGCATATTGTCGTAGCTGTACGACATGTGCAACACATTCCTCATCTCAAACGTGCCTCGGCTGTTTTGCAATGCTGTTTGCTAGTAAGCTATTAGACTGCAGCAGCAGTATCTAACACCTGAGGTCGCGTGACGGGGTCCGCTTCAGTTGGCTCGCCGTATGGCAGACAAGAGAGCTGAGTGCCTCGGAGGGCGAGATAGCCTGTCAGGTGCCAGCAGGAGCCGGCGAACACTGTGGCGGCTGCCAGCCAGACGTAGCTCCACTGGCTGCCTGTCCCTCTTCTTCGCCACCCTCCACGTGTGCCTCTGCAGCAGCACCCAGCGGGCCCGGGTGGGATTACTGCAGTTGAGCTTAGCTTAGTACCCCGTGCCTGCCGCAACTAACGAGCTTACCAGCAAGCGTGCTTTGTACGCCGGCCTTAATTAACACGCGACCTAACGTGCAGAATGTCCCCCAGCACGCCTCTGAGCAAATTCTCGCGTCTGCCGTCTCTCGTGGCAGGTATCTGTTTAGTAGCGCGTTTGACGTTGCGCCAGCAAATCTCAAATTACTCCACAGACAACAAATGAGTTGCCAAGGAGGCAAAACGTAAATATCAGTTTGGAATATGTTTTCACGCAGCAACGGATTATCTTCAGAGCATCGATAGTGCCATTCATTAATGCACGAAGCGCTTCCGGAGCTGGAGATAAGGGGAGCGTGTTGAAAGTAGTGAGGCACCAAACGTGGACTGTCGAGGACTGTAGTTACAATAGCACAGTGTGCCCCAGCCTGGGGTTTTTACCTTCTAGAGGGTCAAATGATTTTTTTCTGAGGGGCAAAAACTAATGTGGTCGACATGTGTTTCGCTTGTTGTTGTTGTGATCTTCAGTCGTGAGACTGGTTTTATGGAGCTCTCCATGCTGCTCTATACTGTACCAGCTTCTTCATCTCCCAGTGCCTACTTCACCTTACATCCTTCTTAATATGCTTAGTGTATCCATCTCTTGGTCTCCCTCTCCGATTTTTACCCTCCACGCTGCCCTCCAGTACTAAATTGGCGATCCCTTAATGCCTAAGAAGATGTCCTACAAACCGATCCGTTCTTCTAGTCAAGTTGTGCCACATACTCCTCTTCTCCCAAATTCTATTCAATACCTCCTCATTAGTTGTGTGATCTACCCATCTAATCTTCAGCATTCTTCTGTAGCACCACATTTCGAAAGTTTCTAATGTAAATAGCTTTTCGCTCCCTGTATTTTACCTTTGCCACCTTCAGAATTTGAAAGAGAGTATTCCAATCAACATTGTCAAAAGCTTTCTCTAAGTCTACAAATGCTACAAACGTAAGTTTGCCTTACCTTAATCTTTCTTCTAAGATAAGTAGTAGGGTCAGTATTGCCTCACGTGTCTTAACGTATCTACGGAATCCAAACTGATCTTTCCCGATGTCGGATTCTACCAGTTTTCCATTCGTCTGTAAAGAATTCGCGTTAGTATTCTGCAGCTGTGACTTATTAAACTGATAGTTCGGTAATTTTCACATCTGTCAACACTTGCTTTCTTTGGAATTGGAATTATTATATTCTTCTTGAAGTCTGAGGGAATTCCGCCTGGCCCATGCATCTTGCTCACCAGATGGTAGAGTTGTGTCAGGACTGGCTCTCCCAAGGCTGTCAGTAGTTCCAGTGGAATGTTGTTTACTCCTGGTGCCTTTTTTCAAATTGGGTCATTCAGTGCCCTGTCAAACTCTACACGCAGTATCGTATCTCCCACTTCATCTTCATCTACATCCTCTTCCATTTCCATAATATTGTCCTCAAGAACATCGCCCCTGTATAGACCCTCTATATACTCCTTCCACCTTTCAGCTTCCTTACCTAAAACTGGGTTTCCATCTGCGCTCTTGATATTCAAGCAAGTGGTTCTCTTCTCTCCAAAGGTCTCTTTAATTTTCATGAAGGCAGTATCTACCTTACCTCTCGTGAGATAAGCCTTTACATCCTTACATTTGTTCTCCAGGCATCCCTGCTTAGCCATTTTACACTTCCAGTAATTTTTGAGACGTATGTATTCCTTTTTGCCTGCTTCACTTACTGCATTTTTGTATTCTCTCCTTTCATCAATTAAATTCAGTATCTCCTGTGATACACAAGGATTTCTACTGGCCCTCGTCCTTTTACCTACTTGATCCTCTGCTGCCTTCACTTCTCCATCGCTAAAAGCTAACCATTCCTCTTCTACTGTATTTCATTCCCCCATTCGTGACAATTGTTTCCTTATGCTCTCCCTCAAAATATGTACAACCTCTCGTTTAGTCAGTTTATCGGGTCCCATCTCCTTAAATTTCCATCTTTTTTCAGTTTCTTCAGTTTTAATGTGCAATTCACAACCCATAGATTGTGGTCGGAGTCCACATCCGCCCCTGGAAACGTCTTACAATTTAAAACCTGGTTCATAAATCTCTGTCTTACCAATATATAATCTATCTGAAACCTTCTAGTATCTCCAGGGTTCTTCCACGTATAGAGCCTTCTTTGATGATTCTTGAACCAAGTGTTAGCTATGATTATGTTATGCTCTGTGCAAAATTCTACCAGGAGGCTTCCTCTTTCATTTCCTAGCACCAAACCATATTCACCTACTACCTTTCCTGCTCTTCCTTTTCCTACTGTCGAATTCCAGTCACCCATGACTATTAAATTTTGGTCTCCCTTATCTAGCTGAATAATTTCTTTTATTTCATCATACATTTCTTCAATTTCTTCATCATCTGCAGAGCTAGTTGCCATATAAACTTGTACTATTGTGGTAGGCGTGGGCTTCGTGTCTATCTTGGCCACAATAATGCGTTCACTATGCTGTTTGCAGCAGCCTACCCGCCCTCCTATTTCTTATTCATTATTAAACCAAATCCTGGATTACCCCTATTTGATTTTGTATTTATAACTCTGTATTCACCTCACGAAAAGAGTTGTTCCTCCTGCCACTGAACTTCACTAACTCCCACTATATCTAACTTTAACCTATCTGTTTCCCTTTTTAAATTTTCTATCCCACCTGCCTATTTAAGGTATCTGACATTCCACGCTCCGATCCGTAGAACGCCAGTTTTCTTTCTCCTGATAACGATGTTCTCCTGAGTAGTTCCCGCCCGGAGATCAGAATGCGGGATTATTTTACCTTCAGAATATTTTACTCAAGAGGATGCCATCATCATTTAATCATACAATAAAGGTACATGCCCTCGGGAAGAATTACGGAAGTAGGTTCCCCTTGCTTTCAGCCGTTCACAGTACCAGCACAGCAAGGCCGTTTTTGTTAGTGTTACAGGGCCAGATCTGTCTGTCATCCAAACTGTTGCCCATACAACTCCTGGAAAGGTCTTCCAGGAACCATTCGTTTGTCTGGCCTCTCAACAGATACCACCTCCGTTGTGGTTGCACCAACGCTATGGCTATCTGTGTCATTGAGGCACGCAAGCCTCCCCACCAAGGCAAGCTCCATGGTTCATAGGGGGTGTGGTGGGGTGGGGGTGTTGTGGTGTTTCGCTTACGATATTAAATTATTATTATTTTTAAAGGATCTTAAATAAGGTGACTATTGCCAAAGAATTTAATACTGATTACATTTTTTTTTGGTCATCTGTCTACTGGGTGGTTTGATGCGGCCCACCACGAATTCCTTTCCTGTGCTAACCTCTTAATCTCAGAGTAGCACTTGCAACCTACGTCCTCAGTTATTTGCTTGACGTATTCCAATCTCTGTCTTCCTCTACAGTTTTTTCCCTCCACAGCTCCCTCTAGTACCATGGAAGTCATTCCCTCATGTCTTAGCAGATGACCTATCATCCTGTCCCTTCTCCTTATCAGTGTTTTCCACATATTCCTTTCCTCTCCGATTCTGCGTAGAACCTCCTCATTCCTTACCTTATCAGTCCACCTAATTTTCAACATTCGTCTAAAGCACCACATATCAAATGCTTCGATTCTCTTCTGTTCCGGTTTTCCCACAGTCCATGTTTCACTACCATACAACGATGTACTCCAGACGTACATCCTCAGAAATTTCTTCCTCAAATTAAGGCTGGTATTTGATATTAGTAGACGTCTCTTGGCCAGAAATGCCTTTTTTGCCATGACGAGTCTGCTTTTGATGTCCTCCTTGCTCTGTCCGTCATTGGTTATTTTACTGTCTAAGTAGCAGAATTCCTTAACTTCATTGACTTCGTGACTATGAATCCTGATGTTAAATTTCTCGCTGGTCTCATTTCTCCTACTTCTCTTTACCTTTGTCTTTCTCCGATTTACTCTCAAACTACACTGTGTACTCATTAGACTGTTCATTCCGTTCAGCAGATCATTTAATTCTTCTTCACTTTAACTCAGTATAGCAATGTCATCAGCGAATCGTATCATTGATATCCTTTCACCTTATATTTTAATTCCACTCATGAACCTTTCTTTTAATTCCATCATTGCTTCCTCGATGTACAGATTGAAGAGTAGGGGCGGAAGGCTAGTGCCTTGTCTTACTTCCTTCTTAATACGAGCACTTCGTTTTTGATCGTCCACTCTTATAATTCCCTCTTGGTTGTTGTACATATTGTATATGACCCGTCTCTCCCTATAGCTTACCCCTACTTCTTTCAGAATTACATAAGTTACTAATAATTACATTTCTTACAGGTACTAGTATTATTCGTGACACACAGTGATGGACGTCGGATCTTGTGAAACGAAGGTTCGAATAACATCTTCATCACACAACTCACCCCCTATATAGCCAAACTCTTTGTACTTTACACCATGCATCTTTGATGACACCTATGATTCACATGAGCTTATATATCTTACGACAATACCTTCTCCGAATTGCAGTTAACTCCCGAAGTAGACCAGAATTTGCTTCATTTCTCAATAAAAAATGAACGACTGCATGAAATTACAGGAAATATCTATTGTACGCTGCACTCCTCATTACAGTTTTTAATGTTATTAGTACCGCTATGGGCAGTGTTCAGACACAAAGCACTGATAGCGTACCCACTGTCTCTCGATAGATTTTTAATGTTGGTGGTGGGCGTGGCTGAAGCAAAAGTCGCTACAGAGAGGAGTGGAGCAGAGGAACCACGTTTTAAGAGAGGTTTCTACCCTCAATAACGATAGTTGGCTTTCTCGTCTGAGGAGTTGTATGTAGATCTCGCAGTGCTCTAGGAATTGCTCCATTAGCTTGAAAGAAATATTCTCTGACATAACCTTTACCAACTGTCTCATTTACTCATTGATTAGTGATTTAATATAATACATTCGAATCTAAATATCATTAAAATCTGTCGCTTCAAAAATCAAATTTTTCAAATTAAATTATATTCCTCTATGAAACTACGCTAGGGGCAAATGTTGATGATGGTTGCTGAAAGATGGGAGACGGGGGTGGGTACAAGCAAATATATGATTGAACTTAGGGGTAGTGGCGTCAGAAAAGTTTGGAGCCACTAAAATAGGGTGCTTAACTTGAGGTTTCGGGAAACATAATATAAAGCGGAGATGTTACGAAACTGTGAAGCACATGGATAGGAGAAAATTGGAGGAGAGTGAAATGTGGTAATGGTAGTGACACACCAAAATCACAATAGTAATGCGTTGTAGTTACTATATTTTTATTACAATGAAAAGCATTATAAAATCACAATCACAATGATACAGGAGACTGCCTTACAATGCCAGATCACTTGGACAAATAAGAAATAAATTTCTTTAACCGGAACAAGACCTATAAAACTTGAAATGTAAATATACTTAGGTAAAGCTTTGTTTAAATGGTACAGCAACAGTCAGTATTCTGAGACATAAACTACACAATATCATCTAAAAAACAGCCGATCAATACAACTGTATTATACAAATTAGCCTCCATGAGTTGCTTGGACGGTGCCAGCCCTTTAACTTTGATTAATAAGTTACATAAAAATCGTGCCCTAAAATTAAGATGACCACAATTATCGCGGGATACATTTACACGACAAACTACCAAATGTACTACAAGGTACAATAGAGGAGGTATCTCGGCATTTCTTGAAACACCAGAGTCGGACTTACTCACTACTCTTTCAACTTCAAGCTAAGTCTTTAACCACGATTCGTGTCGGTTTGTTGGGCATAGCCACAATTCCTCAACTGCCGTCAAGATAGTTAGTCACGACATCGAGGTAAGTGATCAACGACTAAAACAGTTCAAAAGGATTTTTAGTAGTCTGGCATATCCAATTAAGTCGCACGCAACCCATCGAAGCAACTTGGTGACTCCAATTCAATCGGCCGGCGTACCTTATAATAGCCTCGAAAGAGCCTATCGTTCCGACCTCTAGGATAACAAAATCACCATGAGCGGTGGATCTGCGCTCACGACTCAACACGCCGTAGCCGCTGGCGCAGCTCTCTCGTTGTCGAACTCGTCCTCTTGCCGTCCTACCTACGTACACAGTCCCATGTGACTCCCTCTCACCGCCGATGCCGACCGATCCTCAGCAGAACGCAGGTTCACCCTTAAATCTGCGCCGCCAAAGATGAGCAGAGGACAAGTAAGCATCGAAGTCGACTCAAAGATGAAAATGACGATCTATGGAAACTGGCGCCAGAAACCCTCCAGCTCAGAGAGTGCAGGTCATTCAAGGATTATTACTACTTGGTGGCTGTATGTTGTGAAATTTCTTGTGGATTGACAGCTGGTGGGAAGGTACATCCATTCAAACGCATCAGGCAGTAGCCGTTATATGTACTGAATTAGAAACAAGATAGGGAGATTACGTTCATGTGAGTGTACTGTGTTCAAAATACAAGCCTTGATTCTGAACTCCTCCACTTTCAGTGGAGAGCCTGTGACCACAGTACGTTGGCTGGGGCGAGGAAACACACAGGGTTGAGATAAGTAAGATAGACTTGGTACACTTGTACCGTATACTTGCTAAAACTTTTTGTGGGGTCTTGCCGCTATAAATGTTGGTTTTAGACTTTGGCTATGCCTATTTAGGCAAGCTGTTTCATATTTGTTCTGAAGAAGGCGTGGGTATTCACGCTGAAACCTAGGTAAACAGCAGGTAGTTTGTGAAATCGAGGCGGATTTTTCATAACTATTGCGATACTTACGATTGCTGATGCTCTGCTATGCTTAAAATGTCCTTCTAACTATTCACAATTTCTATTCCCTCTGTACAATTATCCTATTACGACATCCGGCCAATTAGAAAGAAACTGTGAAACATCCTGCCCTTCTCTCACAACTTAGAAATGGGAGATGGGGAAAAAAGTACGGATGTACCTGTTGATGAGAATGTTCACTTAAATAAGAGGGAGTATACTGGTGTTAATAACAGTGTGCGATATTTCAGCTCTTGACCCACGTGGTAGTACTGGCGACGTAACTTTAAACAAAGATTAATTTTTACATATTAGCTGCAACATACTGCACATATTTCACTTACATCCACAATATTCACAGTAAAATTTGGTGGACTCTCTGTGTCAAAAGAACTTCACGGCTTGTTTCCCTCGTTGACAATTGTTATATCAGTGCTAGCCATGCAACCATTCTAAGTGAGAAAACACACAAAGTTTGTAGCTCGCGGCCTCCCCGCGCTGTCAAAGACTGATATAAGCCCCACAGGCACACTCAGGAAAGGCTGGTTGGCCCACAAGCCGTTGCAGCAGCACTGCAGCCCCAGCATTGTGTCAGGTGCATGCTTCATTTTTAAACGATTTTACATAAATTGTTCTGTAAAATTTCATTCTTTCGTTGCGTATATCTTTACGTGTAAGCTTCATAGTGATATCACTTTCTTTTGGTTAAGGATCATACCTAGGTTGGATCTTAACTAGGGGCAACTGTTTATTCACAACCGCCACAAAAGAGTTACGTGCTTTCACCTGTTACGGTCCTTCAACGCAGCCAACATAGTTGTGTACAACCCGTTGCCAGCGATGTGTAAAGCATATTACACCGTTACCAGGGTCTGTTCTGTTCATGGTGCAAATGAAGCGGTCTGCTGCCTGTCGAATCTGTGGAAAAGTTCTGAAGCGAATGCCATGAAGTGGTTCCTCCATCGTCGAAATCAAATCAAAGTAACAAGAATTTAGGTCCGGGGAGTATGGTGGATGGTTCAGTACTTCCCAGTCCCATGGAACTAACAGAGCAGTGACAGCTTGCGCTGTATTCGCCCCGCATTGTCGTGCAAAATGATGGGTGGAAGCTTAAATGTCATACATACTGTACTCCTTCCATTTAACAATTATCAGACTTGCTTTAAGTTCAATGTTGAAACAGAACACAATGGAGGTATTAAATTTCTTGCTCTAAGGGTTACTAAAAATGAAGGTACATGTCACTTTAATATTTTCAGCAAACTTACAACTAATAACTACACACAAAAGTTATATCGACCTAACTATGTACAAACATGCATTTTACCATTCAGTTTTGAGTAGTATAGTTACATTCTCTTATCAAAAGATAAATTTTATGTCAAACATAATGCATTATGATTCGCAGCAATGAAGAATGGTTATGAGATATGAATTCTAGACATATAACATAACAAGAAAGTTAAAGCATAAGAAATAATATCTTGACAAGAAATTAATTTCCTTAAAATAAAGTGCGGAGAGAAGACTTTGCATACAATTTTTCCATATTTTGGAAGTATCTCATTAAAAATTAATTAAATGTTTAGAAATAGTAATTTAATGATCAATTTTCAGACTACTGACAAGGCTTTGAATAATAACAATTACTTGGATAATTTTTTTAGAAATTGTAGAAATGGTGTAACACTTACTGTCCTTGTCAATGGGTTTTCGGATATATGGATGATCAAACCCACTTTGTTGATAAACGGGTCTCGTCGATAATACCAAAAAGTTAATATATTGCACCAATTCTTGTACTAACTGACTGGTCTTTCATCGTACCTGTGTTCATAAGTGAAATTGTATCATTAATATTTAGTTTCTATCTAATTATTATATCCATTATACAGTTATGTGCTCGTAATCACTTGCTCTAAAACTCCAAATATGGTCCTGCTTCTCATCTTGAATATTTTAATCCCCCCCTCCCCCTTGAATTTAGATGATACATGTTGGGAGGCAATTGTCCTGTTACTTTGGTTTAATATATTGATTAACTGCTTGGCGTTTCTGTTGGTGACATTATATCGTTAGATACAGTAGCGCTTGGCAGTGGTGATAGCTTATATTCAGGCTGTTCCATTACAGTTGAAGTGAATTACGTTTTACATATTTTATTGCTAACTATGGTTTATGTGATTCATATTCATATGTTGTGTTACTCCTACTGCCCCTCCCACAGATAAATCAGAGATATTGTATTACACTTTATGTAGGATCACTTCACGACTTCTCAAGCTTTTCTTTGAACGTTTATGTATACTAACATCTTTGAATTTCCTGATAATTTTATTGGTAGATCTTATTTTGATACCACTGTGGTTCATATTGATGAGTTATATTACGATATCTTGTGCCTCCTGCAAAATATGAGATGTTATACTACGCTACTTAACAGGATCCCTGTGGGCCGGCTGAATGCCTTGTCAGAATTCAGATATTTTTGTCTCTTCTGTGTGACGTACCCCATCATAGTTGCACAACTTCTTCTATTAGTTAATTGAGATTGTTAATGAGTTTTAATGGTAAAACGTGATTTTAATTTTTCATATATAGCCACCCTCTCCCCATCTCCTCCCAACAAATGAAAGTCGACTACTGAAGTTAGTAATTTTTTTTGGTCACTTTGTCCCATTCAGCCAATGTGTAATCAACTAAACCAGATGACCTGTATTCGCCCTTGTTTTTTAAAAATTTCTGTATGCTCATTTGCCACTTATCTGATTTTCCATACTGATCTCACACATTTGAGTATTGTGTACTTATCCCTCATGGAAACTGTTTACTGTCTAATTTCTGTTTGACTATAAGTTAGCTGTTGTGTGCTACCTTACTTCAGCCACACATAAACATGTGAAACAATGCTTTTATTGACACGTTTTCTGCATACCGTTAAGGTACCTTTTGTTAAGCTATTGAATTTTAACACAGTGTTCCTTGTATTTTCTTAACACCAGTCAGTTTTTGTTTAATCCATGGTAATGTAGCTTCTCAGTAATATACTAGGAACCTGAATCTAAATCACTTGTACTAGTGTCCTAGTGTCTTAGGTACGTCATACAGTGAATTGTACATTGTATGCAGATTTTTGTAGTTTTCTTTTAGTTATGTGTCAAAGGTTTTTGTAGTATCGTACGTTATTTACATTATTGACATATAATGCCCATGTACCAGATAGCTCATTGTGATGTGCATATACATCCATTATACAAAAAATGAATCTGTCTATGATCATTGAAACCTGTGATTCTTGTACAGATATTACTTGTGACTGCACTGTAGTTGTTACTATATTGTACTTACCTTTCTTTACCTTAAAAGTATCATTTGTATTGACTGGGCATCTTTGTGATGATATATTTGATGCTACAAGCATACTCATGCTATGTCTGGACTACATACATCCAGTTTCATGTTTTGTGTAAATGATAAGGACTCCAGATGTGTGAGAATTGTTGTTCTTTTGAACTGTTGTTCACGCAGTTGACATTTATGTGGGTTAATGGTTCAACATGCTTGAAATGTGACTTGCATTTACCAATTTTTCGTAAGCTACGTTTGATATTTTTTGTCTTTATGACGTTTTGTACTTTTTTGGTATTCATTTCTGTTTTCTAACAGTGATTTAGAAGCCATATAACGGTAGTTGATCGAAACTTGTAGCAAATGATTAAACTTTTCTCATGCAGCTAAGTGCATTAAATTCCTGAAACATGTATCACATATTGACAAACACCCAAAGAAAACATTTGACGTGAACAAGAGTCAACTCATGGAACATAACAGCCGGGTATCACCTATTGACAAACACCCAAAGAAAACATTTGACGTGAACAAGAGTCAACTCATGGAACATAACAGCCGGCCGCGGTGGTTTAGCGGTTCTAGGCGCGCAGTCCGGAACCACGCGACTGCTACGGTTGCAGGTTCGAGTCCTGCCTCGGGCATGGATGTGTGTGATGTCCTTAGGTTAGTTAGGTTTAAGTAGTTCTAAGTTCTAGGAGACTTATGACCACAGATGTTAAGTCCCATAGTGCTCAGAGCCATTTGAACCATTTTTGAACATAACAAAGTTCAAAATCAACCCCTTGAAACACAATTAACAGTTCCCATTTCAGAGCAGCGAGCGCTCAAAGAAATTCTCACCATACCAGACATGTTGGAGAGTCGAATGTCGCATGTAACTCGATCTGCACTGACATGTAACCATCAGCCATCGTCTGATTGGCTCTTCCCCAGGAATGCAAATTTGCCTGCTGCATGTGTTCTGAGAACATTCCCATCTCCACATCTCCAGGACCCACGTGCAGCTTCTGCATCTCCATCCAGACTGCCAGAAATGCTCATGCTTCCTTTCCATTCTGCACAAAACCCACACATAGTATTTTTCACCTATGAGAAGGCTGTATTAGAAACTGAACATTCATAGCTTTTCATAAAACAGTGGTCGAAAAGTCTATCTAGCATGTGCTTTATAAGCTACGCAGTGTGTTGCCATCACAAGACATTTTTAAGTTACCCAATGCGCTCCTTTACCATGTTAGCAGTTTCTAGAAATCGTTATACTAAACTCCCTCTCAGAAACGTCTTTTTCAGATCACTCAGTGAGATACCTTACACGTAGCCAGAGAATTTCTCCCTGACATGAAGCAGCTGTAGTAATCACCCCCGCCCCCTACACACACAAGTTGGGAAGAAATAAGCGTTTAACTATAAAATGTTACCAAGTTTCCCACTAGAAATCCGAGGTAAATATCTCCCAGCCAGTCTGTCACTTTCCAGTTTTCTATGATAGACGTTAACGACGAAAACAACTTTGCACAAAGTTGCTCCTTTAGCAGAGAAACCGACCTATAAACATAATGTATTCTGTAATGGCCGAACGTTTACAAATGTTCAATATAAAGGTTGTTGCAGTCAGCGTCTGCGACCGCCCAAAGTATGGCCACAGTTAGTGAAATCTTGACTACAAGGTAAAGTTCTGGTGCCAAAGCAGGCAACACAAGACCTGTAAATATCTACATGCTGTCATACACTGGGTGACGTTTCCCTGCTCCAAGTGGTCCAGTTTTATAAGCCGTCTATTCTGCCTCAGGCAGCTCTGGAGACTGGTCACCAGCACCCCCTACCCCCTCCTAACTTGGAGCCCAACTGAGACTCTGATAGGTTTACAGAACACAGAAACTATGGGACATGTAATTTACGCAGCCACATGCAAATGAAATCTTATAATAGTGGCTCAGTTCTTGCAGTCATCGACATCACCCATATTATCAGCGTCAGATATTATTCAATCAGTTGAAACGTTCTACAAATTACGACAATTTATTCAGTAGTAGTTACACATGAGATATGTCAGTCCCCACCGCAAACTAGCTTTTTGCTCCCTATATTCCAGGAAGAGGTAGTATGTACCGAAACAAGGAACAAATGTCCAGTAAACGTGGGCTCTAAATGTTTACCTTATCAGCTGTGAGCACTTGATCAATAGAAGAGAATTGTTTCACAACACTGAAGATGGAAAGTTGATCATAGAGTTTAAGGTATGCACACCAGAGCCCATGTTTACTATCCTTGTGTATCTACGTTTGGACCATTCTACAACCGCAGAAAATGTGGAATGTCAAGACCTTTCAGTAGAACAAGATATATCTTGAGTAACTACTATCAACTAGGGCACATAGCTCTTAAGTTTTGTATTTTAAAGCCATTGTTTATTACAAATAGTTTCGGGTGTTAAACTACACCAGAGGTCTCCAAACGTTGTAATCCGCAGGCCACATTGACTCCCCCACGAAGTCATTAGGGCTAAGATTTACCTAGTGGGATTAAAGCACACTAGCACTCCATGATCACTGTAAAGTAATACTAAAGGAAAGATGAAATCGCAAAAATCTAAGATTGTGGGAATAGCTAACACTGAAACAAACTACGATTTTTACTTAATTACATAATTTTGATTGGTGGACATACCTGACCGAAATTCTGGCTTATTTTATTCTGGCGAATTTCACCAACAAAAAAGTATGTCACCGCACATTCTTCACGAAAGCGTCCTGCAAAGTTAACGAAATCCCAAAATCATTGTTAGTAACACTATTACTGCAATACGTATTTTAAACGTAACCAAAAGAAAGTGAAACGTCGCTTAAGAAGCATCTTCCATAATGATTGATTGCTAAGGCTTGTCGCCGAAGTGGTGTCCATTTGAAAGACTTGCACCAGACTCGTGAGTATAATAAAATGCAAAGATTTTTTTTACTTCAAATGTTTTTGCCAAACTAGTCTGTTAACG
Organism: Schistocerca gregaria; assembly: GCF_023897955.1. NCBI lineage: Eukaryota > Metazoa > Arthropoda > Insecta > Orthoptera > Acrididae > Schistocerca > Schistocerca gregaria. The sequence continues at coordinate 590,701,051 of NC_064924.1, read as the reverse complement.
TTTCTTTTTTATTTTCGCTATGGCACGGAGAATGGTCTGTCTGTTTATTGGGGATAGCCACTAGTTTAACTATGACCTTCCCCTTTGTAAAGATAGAGCTGCGGCAATATCGCGGTGTATTGGTCGCGATAGGCCTCTAAACTCAATTGATGGCCGTATAGGTACCACCTCAAATATTTGGCGGGCCGGATACCGGGGATGTCCGGCGCCCTGATCTACACCACTACCCCTGAAAGTTTGTTTTGATGTTCTTGTTGACATATACATGTGTGTGAAGAAAAATGTTCAGCATTTCGATTCCAGTGGGGTATGAGCAAAGGGTTGGTATCTAATCTGCTGTGAATTGTTTCATATTTCTCAGATCTTTGCTGTCTACGGTCAAATTCCTTTACTAAGTTTCCGTTACAGTTGTTCTGTATTAAAACCACTGAGATTATAGGTTTGTACAGAAATTCCAACAGAAGTGGTGATTTATTTTCATACAACTGTTTAACAATTGTTTCTGTCAGGGGAGTGTCATCACTGACTTGTTCTGCGTTACATTTACCTTTTGCATGTAACTTCACTAGTACGCTAATCTAGCTGTAAATGCGACGGAATTTTGTTCATGGTCTATTAGTAAACAAGCAGCTGAGGACAAGAAAGGTCAATAGTATAAAAAATGACTCACTGTCAGTGTAAAAATAAACGTGCAATATTTTCAATTATGTTCTTGCACTCCGAAAATCTCTCTTCTCATCAGTTACCTTTAAAAAAAGAACATCATTTACTGAAAAAATCGAATATACCACTGCAATCTACGGGGTGTAGCTGGTACGAGCAATGTCTTCACATATATATCAGTGTGTTGGTTGTTCTTTCTCTGTATCGAAAGATCTTCTCACACATACATCACAAATATTACGACCTGATGTTCAATGCATGGCCATGGGTCTATGTACGTCAGTGTAAACCAGTTTTCTTGCGTCCACGTGGCTACACTTCTACACTAGACCTGCTGCCCACAGTAAACTAGGCTAGGTGCTAAACAACCTAAAAAATACGATTTGTAACAGCTATAATTATTAGTCTACTAATGACATAGATACTGATGTAATATTGCTCAGTACAACTTTATAAATCACCAGTTTAAATGCCAGTACCTGTGCCCGTTACAGCTGCTGGTAGGCTCTGCATTTCAATCGCATGCAAAAATATTTTGCTCTATGTGTTCTGCCACTTAAAGAAAACACTTGATTTTACAACTAGAACCATTTATGACATATGATGGACATTACAAGTAATTTACTACAGCCGAATTATTGCATGCGTGAACAGGAACGAGTACGATACATAACATCCATTTGTTTGAGGCTGGACACAGATACAGACCTCTTCTCAAGTCTGAAAACAAATTCATTGAGTTAGCTACGTATCACATGCAGCAATATCTGTTCTAAGAAACACTAAACGCAAACTCATAACGACCATATTATTCACTGGTAACAATTCCAAGTTCGGTCCATGGCTTACATAATTTGGAGGTATCAAAATAACAGTGACCATTAACAGAATGATACTGAGTTCACTGTTAAGCTGACATATAAGGTGTTAATTAATAAAGAAACAAATAGTTTTATCGAGAAGATCCTGTAACATCATTTGAGACTGATTACATGGTAGTTTCCATCTGGCCGCCTCCGCTTTGTCAGTGCAGTGCGTCGGCTAACTGGTACCATGACGTCGGCAGAGTATCTTCTTTTCATTCCGCTGACCAGTAAGCACTTGTCTGCCCCTGCCAGTTCTGGAACCCAGCTATCGATGTGCACTCTCTCATTAGATATCATGGAAATACACATGGCACGGTCTCAAGGGGCCTAACGTGCGCGTCATTTACGACGGCGGCCGAGTTTAGGTTCGTTCTGCGCATCTGACGTCACAAAACACAGTCAGCCAACGAACAGAGAACGACGTTGCGAGAGGTCGACTGCAGTGCAGAGCAGGGGCATTTCAGTCATTAATAAAGTAATTGAACAAAAGCAATGTCTTGATAACATACTTTCTTTTATAGAAAGTTTGGAAAAAGCATTCTTTACACCAATTGCTTCATATTCTATTAATTAATTAAACCACACCAGCAATAAGCCTCCTAATTCAGGCGATAGCAAGGAAAGGCGGTTTTATCGTTTTCACTAACCGCTTTTTCGCAATAAAGATCAGCCGTAATTGTTTATTTCCTGTTGTACTTCGCCGAAACGTCAGTAATTCATAGTCATACCAACAGTGTTTGTCGGTATTTTGCGTGATATTATAAAGTCCTCCGAGAGATGCACTGAATGACGAGATGAGTTAGTGTAATGGTTAAAGTGTATGGCTGCTAAGCGTAAGGTCCTGAATTCAAACTTTTTATTTAATTAAAAACAATATCGAAGTGTCTTACTTCATGAATTTTATTCGTTTGAATGTAATTTTTTTGAAATTTCTAGTGGCAAGTAAAATCGACCATATGGAAAGTATACGCTATGGACTTTTACCTCTCCAAACTCTTCAAAATTTCGTACAACGATTTACTACGTCTAATGCTGTACAGTAACTGCGTTGAACATCGAAATGAAAATAAATTATTTATTGGGCGAAGGTACCAGTCAAGAAGATGTGTAAAAATATAATGTTTGGGCCAAATAGTTTTTATGAAATCGAATGACAAAGTGTGTCAAAGCAGTCAAACCACCATGTTTCTGCACAGGCGCGCAATGCAATGAGAGAAAATGGCGCACATTGCGGAATGCGGGGAGCACGTCTCTGTAGCAGGCAAATGGTTAATGCGGTCGTGGTGGCTGTACTTCATAAACTGCATGCTCCCCCCTAAATGTAAGTTTGCGAACTAGGCTATGGCGCTGCTTCTCTTGGCACGTACAACTGACAACGCAGCAATCTCCCACGTGAGGACGGGCATGCCAAGATAAAAGAATTGAACTATAATGTTCTTCTCCTCAACTTGGATATCTTGCTTTATAACTGGATGCACCCATAGAGAACTACTGACAGAAGCTAAGCAAGAAACTTCATAGTACACTTATCCAACTCAGACAAAGTTAAAAAATTGATCAAATGTGTGTGAAATCTTATGGGACTTAACTGCTAAGATCATCAGTCCTTAAGCTTACACATTACTTAACCTAAATTATTCTGAGGACTAACACACACATCCATGCCCGAGGGAGGACTCGAACCTCCGCCGGGATCAGCCACACAGTCCATGGCTGCAGCGCATAAGACCGCTCGGCTAACCCCGCGCGGCTAAGACCAAGTATACGTCCGTATTTCGTATACTCCATCTTGGCCTATAGATATCATTGTGTTTCCAGTTGTAATTTGTTGATCATGTACTACGTGAATATTCACTCAGTTGTCTTTTATTTTTGGGTATCCTTATTATTCACATGTCAATATTTCTATTCTAATTCTGTATATCTGAAGGTAGCATTGCACAGTCTCATTAACAAGGAGTTAAGTAGGTACAAAGGAGAGATTCTATAAGAATTCTGTCGAATGCGCTATGTCACAATGGGAAAAAAGTCGAGGACAGTAATAGAAAATGTAAGGAAGATCCCTATAGTGAGAAGGGTATATTACTGATGGTATCAGTAAACCACAATAGAGTGCAAGGCAATAACAGGAGACACAAAGCAAATGATGGAAATAGCAACAACGTTGGTAGAGTAGATAGGGATTTGTTTGCAGTGAACCCCAAGGAGTCCGTAATACACGTGGCCCCATTACAAAATACAAGGAAATGAAGTGATTAACACTCTATAGAAGACTTGGTTGTTACAAACGAAGTACGAGTTCGGGCGGGGGACAAGTGCAGTAGGAAATAGTTCGTGTTGTTCTTCAGTGAACCATCACGGTATTCACTTACAGAAATCATGGAAAACCTAGACATCAACAGAGGGAGGTTCCTTGGCCATAGTCGCGTACTTACTGAGTTCTTAAGTTGTCTGCAAAATCACAATTACACCTAGTCCCCTGTGGCCTTCTTCATGTCTGTATCACATCTGGACTCTTCTCTACTGTTAAATATACTCAAGATTTAATTCTGTTAATCACACCATATTTCCAAATAACGGGATGTCACAGTATTCCAAATGCTACTTCAGAACGAGAAGCGTAACATAATTTTTTCTTATAATAAATATCGAAGATATCATCGAAAATACACTAAAGCCATTCTATTACAGCCCTGGATTCGTTTTACTTTTAGTATAGAAGCTGAACGGGTGAGTCTGTCACTTAACGAATTACTTCCAGCTTCAAGTTTGGTTGAACATACTACTTAATTTACAAATTTTTACTCTTTTCACTACACATGCTACGAAGTCTATCTCCAGCAAGTTTTCTTTTCTTCTGTATTCGTGCAATTACGTACTAGAAGCACTCAAGCCTACTGTGGAACTCTTGACACAGTATTCTTCAAAAATATAACTAACATACAAAGATGGTAACATTCAGACATATACGTGAACTGACATGAAGATGATTTTTGTTTTAAGTTTTTTTATATTTCCTACAATAATCAGAAATTATAAAAATTAATTTAACCAAATTGTATGAGCCTTACAGTTTTATGTTCTCTCAGTGTGATAAAAAGGAATTTTAACATGTATTAGACCTATGTCGTTCATTTCGATATGTGAGAAACACATTCATTACCATTATTTACACAACTGTTATTTTTTCAGAAGGAAATATCTCCAGAATTATGGAGCTTTAAGTCAGAAATAAGAAAAGAAACTGATCGATACCGCTTTATGGTAACAAATGAGGAAAACGACATAAAACAAACGGACCTTCCGTACTTCAAAAACTTTAGAGGATCCAGTATTTAATGCTTGGCTAGTTCCGTGTTCAGTTTTAAATAGCGATTATTTCGTTGTTCTCGTGGGAACGTCTTATAAGGAACATTAATGAACGCCGTTTTATTGGATGGCAGGCGTTGGAGAAACAGTGTTCAAGAAGCTTTATTGACAGTAATTTACTTTGACTCGTATTGGTTGGTTTCGGGAACTGAACGAGAAGCCGATGCAGTGACGTAATATTTTGCTGTCATTGTTACCAAAGAGAAACAAATCAACTCAACGAGACATTTGGCTCGAGCAGCTATGTGTACTACCACAGCTGATGGGGCAGCTTCTCTAAAGCCTCTGTAACCTTAAGCCGGGCACTGATGGTACGTAGTACAGTGGAAGTCTGTATCTAGTTCCTCGATTCATGTCAGCAAGCTGCTTCTCAATTTTAGTCACCTCTCGTATTTTTCTGTCAAAGGCAACTAGCTGTTAGCTTCTAAGCAAGCTTCCTGGAACTGTTTAGTTTTGCCGCACACGTTAAACCGCTCTGCCACTGCTGACTGGCCTTTTGTTCAGCAGTAGTAGCCTTTCATGTTCCATTAAACGTGTGCTGAAGCACCCGTATAATTACCAATACATATTTTTCGGTACCCACAGCTGGCATCACAGACTCCACGCACGTGTTACTTGTCAGTAGCACAATAATTGGAGACTATCACACCTCTGATATTGTTGCTGCTGAGACAAAAGGGCTTGATACCTACTCAGCATAAAACTTCACCAACATCTTAACTAATATAATAGTGTGGCCAAATTTTAAGACACTTCTTTAAATTAAGGTTTTATATGACTGGGTAATAACTAATCCAGCAACAAACACAAAAATAGGAATAGCTGTGTGACCTGACGGACACGAACTGCTGAACGAGATTTGATTACTCATTTGTTGACTATTTCTGGGGAGGGTACAATGCTTGTTAACTCTAGACGGAAGCCTGTTAAGAGAAGCTTGTTAAGAAAAGTGCAGGCTGTTGTGGGTTGGCAGGTGGAAATTTTCTGTTCTCGCCATTATCAACACATGCTCTCTAACTACAATGTTGGCTACCGAAGAGTGATTAGCAAAAACGTGATGCCTGAAATTAAAGTTCACTGAGCCCACTCTTATGGAGAAATAAAGTTATTGATACTGAAGTTCACGACCCCGAGGATTCAAGACGATGGGTTCATAGAAAATGCAGATTACTGTAACAATTTTCACTATATTCTGAAAACGATAAAGCGTAAAGTTCGAGACAAAAGTTTACCCAAGCGTTGCTACTATCATCTCTTGTATTATATTAGCTCTTCAAACTCTATTGTGCGGGTCCTATTATCATTACGTAACCGAACTGTTGAATAATCGTTATCGATGTTAATGTTTAAAGTGAATGCTCGCGTAAGTTTGATGTTAATACTCATCAAACGCCACGCTAGTAAAGATAAAAGGTCTTTCTTGTGGCGACACGTGAAAATACGACATACACAAACTGAGAATAAATCACTGAAGTCGTTCCGCAATTAACACTTTACCCCAATGCGAACTCATAGTTACGTGCATACCGAGTTACGTAATACGGCATCCAAGGCTGTTCCTTGCAACTGCACAGACATGATGTGGCTTCCGACACGGAATGCGCTGTGATACGAATCTAGAAGAGAACTGGGGCCTCCGTTCAGCTCAGCGCTTTTATTTATACAGCCGCGGTGCGGACCGTCGAAGGCGCCGCCGACATAATTTGCCTTCCTGACTAGCCTCTGGGGCTAGAGAGCACATCTTCAAGTTACTAAATAATTAACTGCTTCATTCGCTGAAGGCCAATGAAACTCTCAGTATAACTGTGCAATCAGCACACACGTAAGTATCTATAATAAAATTTTAATAAGCCTAGGTCAAATACTTTTGGCGAGAGAATAAGTTTAGTTGCACTGCACGCAATAGATGAGCTCTGAACTTGCTCTTTGGAGAGACGCTACCGCTATAGTCTTATAGCTACCTTTTGGAAAATTTCATATCTTTGTGATTATAGCGTATCTCCAGTCTACCTAAATCTAAACGTCCTAGCTTTATCTAATGACTTACTGAATCTATTTTGCTTCCGTATATTTAGGACACAAAAACAGAAAATCATGAATTTCAACTAAAATATTACTTTGTGAGATCCAGCATGCAGTTCCATTATATTACAATGAAAAAGGAATCCGAATATAAATTTTGAAGTTTCTAGTTCCTTCCCGCTGCGCGAATGATTTTTATGTAAAACGTCCTAATTTAGAAAACTGTTAAAGTTACTAAACTGAAACTTGACACATTATCATTTTAGCATCACTCCTGACAAGCTATTAACTTTCCAGATTATTTACTTTACTTTTAAGGTATTGCACAACATCCGTGACGTCATATCTAGTTACAGTGGACTAGGCTGGCACACAATGGAAAGCATATGAATTCCATATGGCGTGAGTAGGCGGCTTTCCTACACCATGTGTCCATTCTGTTGTCGTGACCACAAAAAATGAGTCACTGTGTAGAAATGCAGAGGGGCACTGCACTACACAGAAGAGACTGCAATAACCTTAGGCTCTCGTTTTGGCAGTGGACGTGGCCGCTAAGCCACTGCAAGAGCCTGGAGAGTAACTATACGCCAGGAATTCGCTTCCCTGAAGGTGGATCTAAGAACGATGCCACTCGGCCAATGTGAGAAAATGTATTGCCTTTTCCCTCAAAATGTCGCTATCTGATCAACTGAGTCTTGTAAGCCATTGCCTTTAGGGGAGAAAATCTGGGCCAGTGAGATAAACATGACTAGCAGTTGCCTCCAGCCGTTTGATTGTTAAGATGTATTCAGTAGGCGTATCCTAAAACGTGAAATTTTTGAAGGATTCTCCTGGATTTACCAAATAAACCGCGATTCTGGCTGACCACTGTGGCAATGGCCTGGCGTCCTCCAATCTATGCAGAGTTTTCCGAAAAGTTGGAAATGAGGTTTTGAGGAACAGAACTTTGGGCTCCTGTCACTTGGAAGCCGTCTGGAGTACTCACAGTGCAGAGGACGTTGATGGCATCCTTTTGCTAAAGCCATCACGGCCACTTTATCCGGTGCTTCCTTGCACGTTCTGGCGCACGGTTGCTAGACCTTTAGAATATATCGAATTTCACATTAGCGCTGCCCAATTTCTGTGCAGCTCACAATCTGCAGGAAAAGCTGTCCCACTTGAGCTGCCTTGTTAACTGTATTATTAAGTCAGTCTTTGATTCGTTTACATCACATTTGCCTACTTCACCGGATTACGATAGGTTGTATCGTTCATCAAGGAGCTGCCCACGTAGTTGAGGTACCTCCCACAGCATTAGCGGGTCATTCATAATGAAACTGAGTGCCAGAGAGTTTATTTCTCTGCACTGAGTAATTCCTCAGTCAACATTACGAAGGTTTATATTCATTTTGTTTCTAACTTACCTATTCTCTGTCGTTTTAATATGGTATAAGTAGAGTTATTAAATACATAAATATGTAATTAAATTTAGACATTTTAATCTCACTATTAAACAGTTGAACTACAACTGATCCTGGTTAGGCGACCATATGAAAATGAATAAAACCCTTACACTCTTAATTCTGTTTCCTCATTGTAGAGGAGTTCCATCGTTAAGTACGTGCCAACTATGTCTTTTAGATGTCAAATGCGATTGTATTTTGACTTGTTTTTATAAACTGCGATAGTTGAGCTGTGAAATGACCTCTTCCCATAGAGGCCAGTAATGTCAGGCAAACGGTTATTTTTCCTATGGACCCTGATGCAAAATATCAAACCTGTGGGGGTGAAGTTCGGCTGCTTTCTACACCTTTCAGACACGAGCTAAAGAGAGAAGACTGCGGAAGGTACATGAGTATGTAATTTAGCCATGAAACAGATTTTGAGAGCTTCTAAACTGTATGTAACAGTACTGCCAGCCGAAGACTTCCGGCGTGAAAACACATCCTCACTCAGCTAACGAGCTCGTTAAAGACGGCGGAGAAGCGGTCAGAGTTTCAGCGCAATCTCTTGGCTAGAGCTGTGAACGTGCCCAAAAACAGGGAATAATTAGCACTGATCGGAGGCATGAGGATGCAGGAGGACATGGAAACTACTGCATAAAGACACATATTGTGTATCCAAGGACATGTGGCCTGTAATCGAGAAAAATGTCATGATGATCTCTCCCTATTGGCAAAATATTTCGGACTAGTCCCCCATTCGGATCTCCAGGATGAAAATCTGAAAAGGGAAATACTATGGTTCGATGTAGATACATTGGGTGTCAGATAAGTGAAATAGGAAGAAGATAAGCATTTATAGTTACATAAGTCTAGGATAATATCAACAGCAGCAGAAAATAGTGTAACGGGAGTAGGATTTGTTATGAATAGGAAGGTAGGTTCAAATGGCTCTAAGCACTGTGGAACTTAACATCTGAGGTCATTAGTCCACTGCACATAGAACTACTTAAACCTAACTAACCTAAGGACATCACACACATCCATGCCTGAGGCAGGATTCGAAATTGCGAGAGTAGGAGCAGCGCGGTTCCGGTTTGAAGCGCCTAGAACCGCTCGGTCACAACGGCCGGCGTGGGAAGGTTGGGCAGAGAGTGAGTTACTGTCTACAGCTCAGCGACAGGGTTAACCTCATCAGAATCGACACAATACCAACACCAAGAACGATGTTTCAGGTTTACATTCGACGTCGCAAGCAGAAGGTGAAGAGACAATGAAAGTCTATGAGGAAATTGATTGGATAATTGAGTATATACATAGTATTCGGGAAGGAAAAGTCAATATACTATAAAGTGATAGTATAAGTAGTTCTGAACAAAAATGTGCTGCGCGGGATTAGCCGAGCGGTCTAGGGCGCTGCAGTCATGGACTGTGAGTCTGGTCCCGGAAGAGGTTCGAGTCCTCCATCGGGCATGGGTGTGTGTGGCTGTGTGAGGTTAAGTAGTGTGGAAGCTTTGGACTGAGGACCTTAGCAATTAAGTCCGGTAAGATTTCACACAAATTTGAACATTTTTGAACAAAAATGTTATATGAACATAGGTCCGCAAATGCTTCGTTGGGGAGGTATGAGTATTGAAAGAAACTTTAGTTTTGCGAATTTGATGTGCAAAATGTGAATACGCAATAAAACTGGCCTGTAACGTGATTTTCCTGAAAACGATGTTGCAGAGATGTATAGATATGTTACACATGTTTTCATTATGTTTATTTACTTTGCATGTAGTACATAATGCATTACAACATACATGTTACATGTATTCAGTGGAAAAAGACGTTCCACGTCTTTTGCAAGGGCTTTAACAGTTATTGAACAGATGTTGTACAGTTGGTAGTACAGGTTCGAATATCCCACGGTGAACGCCAATGAACTTTGGCAGTCCAGCGGTAACATGCTGTGTTGCTTGTACAGTTGCCTGTGATTTGTTCCTAATCATTTCAGGAGCGTCCATAATGTGACGAAGCAGTTTGTGAACCCCTGATCTCACCCAACCCCATAAACAGCAATCTAAAGGAGTAAGGTCAGATGATCTTGGAGACCAGTTAATAGCACCGCCAATCCCGCTATTAAGGTAGGTGCGGTTGAGAGGGTCCCATACACGTAAAATAACGTGTGCCCAGCACCGTGATATTGAAAGTTTGCTTGGATAATGGAACGTCTTCCAATAGTTTCACAAATGAATTTCCCAGAAGACACAGATATCTCTCTCCCGTCAATCGCTGATCGATAATAAATTGACCTATGAAAAGGTTACCGGTCATGCCACATTTATAGCAAAACGAACTTGGAAACTGCTATCTACTGAAGGGTGTGTGTTTTTCCCTTAACCATCGGTGATTATTGCGTGAGCTACTTATTGCATGTCGTGAAAACTGGGCTTCATGGAAGCAAATGACTCTTCTCAATTACCCAGTGACAGAACTGGCGTCACTAGGCATTGTCGCCAACATGGAGATTTTGGACACGCTGTATTTGAGAGTGATACAGGTTTTCCGCATGTAATGTGTACCATACACGTTTCTGTGGGACATTTATACCTAGGAGCATTCTTCGTATACTCGCACTGGGACTTCACTCAATAATTGCGATAATTTCTTCCAGTTCTTGCAACATTTGTTGAGATGCACGCTCGGACGAAAATTGTCTACTTGGAAGGGAGCCTGTTGCACGCAAAGACAGAAACACTTTGGTAAACAGCCTGCGATCAGGTAATCGTCGAGTCGGAAAGCGCCGGCGGTGTTCTCCTCTTGCACCGGTAGCACTACCGTCCCAGAAGCCTTAAACATACACCAAATCTGCGTATTCCTTATTACAGTAGAAGTGTGGTATTGTTAGCAGCCCTTGTACGAACACAGTTAACACCATACACTACGCCGCTAACAGATCCGTCTCCGGTACACTACACAATGCGGCTTACACGGAACAAAAGCGCAAACAACGGGTGATTTTACCACGTACGTCACATGACCATAATACGTAGTAGGTTGCATAGTGTAAACATGGCAGGTACCCGTGAATTGTTTGCAAGTAAACAACGTAACGGTCCAGATGCATGGCGTATATGTTAACGTTGTGCAGATCAATTTAGCAGAATTAAAGTTCCTTTCAGTACTACCCATACCTCCCTAACGAAACATTTGCGGATCTACGTTCATATAACATTTTTTCTTCAAAATTATGTACACTATCAGTGTTTAAAATATTGACCTCTCCTCACGAAACACCCTGTTTAGGGAGAAGAAAATCTAATAGTCAGGGGGGATTGGTATGCGGTTGTAGGGGAAGGATTAGAGGAAAGTGTTGCTGAAGAATATGAGCTTGGTACCAGAAATGAGAAAAGAGGAAGATTAATTGAGGTCTGCAATAAACTCAGTTGGTAATAGCGAATACTCTGTTCATAAATCGCCAGAGGCCGAGGAGTAATTAAATAAGGCCGGGAATACAGAAGATTTCACTTACATTACATCATGGTCAGACAGAGATTGCAAAATCAGGTAATCGATTGCTGCATATAACTATCAGCAGGTATAGACTCAGATCACAATTTATTAGTGATGAAGAGTAGGCTGAAGTTTAAGAGACTAGTCACGAATAATTAATACGCAAATACGTTGGATACGCCGCCGCGCGGTGTGGCAGCGCGTTTTGAAGTGTCACGTCACAGACTGCGTGGTCCCTCCCGCCGGACGTTCGAGTCCTCCCTCGGGCACAGTGTGTGTGTTGTTCTTAGCATAAGTTAGTTTAAGTAGTGTGTGAGTCTAGGGACCAATGACCTAAGCAGTTTGGTCTCTTAGGAAATCACACACATTTGAACATTTTTGAAGTGGGCTACGGAAGTGCTAAGGAATGAAGAAGTACGAATGAAGTTCTCTGAAGCTATAGATGCTGCCTAAAGAAAGAGAGAGTTCAGTTGAAGAGGAGTGTGTATATCAAAAAAGGGTAGTCATAGAAGCTGGAAAGAAAACTGTTGGTACAATGAAAGTAACTGCGAAGAAATCGTGGGTAAAAGGAGAGATACTTGAGTTGATCGATGACAGGAGGAAGTGACAAATGTTCAGGGAAACTGAGGAAGACAGAAACAAGAGTCAATTAGGAACGAAATAAATAGGAAGAACAGGGTAGCTAAGGCGAAATGACTTCCAGATTAATGTATACAAATCGAAAGAGATATTATTGTCGGAAGGACGGACTGAGCATGTAGAGAAGTCGAAAGAGGTATTAGTGAAATTAATAGCAGGGTGGTAACATTAAGAGTGCAATGGGCATTCTACTGTTAAATGCAGGGTAGAGAGCGGATAGGTGGAAAGAATATCTGCTAATGGGACGAAAGAAGATCTAGGAGTTGATACAGCAGTGATAAGAGATCTATTTTTAGAATCACATTAAAAAAAGTGATTTGGAAGGCTTAAAATCCAATAAATGAGTAGAGATAGATAACATTCCAACACAATTTCTAATATGATTCTGGGGAGTGGCAAAAAAGACGGTTTACATTCTTGTGCATAATGTATGAGAGTGGCGGAATTGAATCTGACTTTTGGGAAAAACATCATTCATACAATCTCGTAGATGCAGCAGCCGACAAGTGCAAGAATTACCGTGCTGACGAGAATAATATATAGAAGAGTGGAAAAGAAAATTGAGGGTGTGTTACGTAAATTTTAGTGTGGCTTTGGGAAAGTAAAGGCACCAGAGAAGCAGTTTTGACGTTGCGATAAATAACCGAAGCAAAATTAAAGGACAATCAAAATTAATTCATAGGTTTTGTCGACTTGGAAAAGCGTACGACAATGAAAAATTATACAACACGTTCTAAATTCTGAGAAAAATAGCGGTACGCTTTAGGGAAGGAGGGGGGACGTACAATATGTATATGAGCCAAGAGGCAACAGTAAATGTGGAAGACCAGGAAACGAAGTGCTCGGATTAAGACATGTGGAAGAGAGGAATGTAGTCTCTGGCCCCTACTGTTGAATCTGTACTTCGAAGAACAAATGACGGAAATAAAAGAAATGTTCAAGGGTAAAATGTAATTCAAGATGAAAGATATCAATGGTAGCATTTGATGACAACATTGCTGTACTCTGTGAAAGTGAAGATCTACAGGATCTGTTGAATAGTGTGAACTATCTAATGTGTGCAGAATATGGATTGAGAATAAATGGAAGAAAGGCAACAGTAAAGAAATTTAGCATAAAAAAGGGTGATCACGAAATAGATGAAGTTCAGAAGTTCTGCTACGTAGACAGCAAAATAATCAATGACGAACGGACTAAAGCGAAAATAAGAAGCACACTAGCTGCAGTGGCAAAAAGGGCATTCCTGGCAAAGAAAATTCTACTAATATCAGACACAAGCCTTAATTTGAAGAATAAATTATTGATGATGTACGTTTGGAGCACAGCATTGTATGATAGTGAAACATGAATTGGGGGAAAATAGGAAAAGAAGGGAATTGAAGCAATTTAGATGCGGTGCTACAGAAGAATGACGAAAACTTGGTGACTGATAAGGTAGGCAATGAGGTGATTTTCCGCAGATTCAGCGAGGAATGGAATATATGGAAAACACTCACAAGAAGAATGTAGAAGACGGGAGGACATCTACTAAGACAACAAGGAGTAACTTGTATGGTACTAGAGGGAGCTATAGAGGGTAAAACTGTAGAGGACGACAGAGCATGGAATACATTCAGCACGTAATTGAGGACATAGGTCTGCATGTGCTACTCTGAGATGAAGAGATTGGCACAGGCGAGGAATTCGTGGCCAGACACATAAAAAAAAGCTATTACGTTCTTTAACTATTACTTTTGACCAGCATGATGGTGGAAGAGGTAGCCACAAGGCCAGGATACATCTGCTGGAAATTAGTTTGGTGTAATGTGATGAAGGCTACCTAAGAGATCCATAGAGCCTTCTAAAATCTTGCTTGAGGCGATTACGTGATTTTCTTATGATCATTCGTTTTTCACGCCGCAGCCGAATGTTCAACGTTTCGGAACCACCAAAGTGACTAAAATCCTGTGATGCACCGGATTTTGAAGCCGCAATATAACTTGTAATGTGAATGATGGATTGATAGGGGAACAGATTCCTAGCTGTAACTTAGCAGTCAGTTGCTGTAATGTTTCCTCCGGCAGATTTAATCCAGTAGAACATGCAGGTGTCACTCTTAGAAGTATGTGAATTGGGAGGGAGGTAACAGCTGATGTAAAGTTGAGAGAGTGAGCTATAAGTCGGGTGTGTGTACCGCAGTTGGAAAGAGGCAGATAGTCTCCTTCTGGCACACAATTTTATTCTCCATTCGGTACGGCAATAGAAAGAGCTAGCTAAATTTAGCTTATTTTCGGCTACAAAATTGTTATACGGACCGACTACTATCAAGCAGCCTTCCTTGTATCAGCTTTCTGCAGACGCCAAATTCTGTCGTACGTGCCGGGTACTCTTCACATTGGACATTATGCTAGGTGCTATAATGGTGAGAGTCTTAAAATGCGATTTAAGGCACTCAAGGAAGCAGAGCCCTCAGTATAGATCACGACGCTTACCACTCATGAGAAGTATGTTCCCTGGGCATTTATGTGATCGAAAGATAAAATCTTGACTAGACTTTGAGAAGAAAGCTTGCGAAACTTGATTATCGATTTTTGAGCCCTGATATCAGTCTAAAATAAAAATTGTCTTAAATCTCATCAGAGTTTTGGTTGCAGTACTTAGTCTCCCGTTTCGCTTACAAGTCCATGATTAACCACGGTTAATCAGCGTTACAATCCACATCTTGATTCACAAACCTCCCTTACTCACGTTTATTAGAAGAACTGCAGCGCAGAGTGAACGGATGTTGCTGAATATAATAACCGTAGTCCGCCTTTGCTTTAAAAGAAACGGAAAATATCGTACATTTACTGCACTACCTCATTACCTGGACAACATTTAATGCTGTGGCAACTATTGGAATTATTGCTACACTTCGCATCTCAGGTGAGTGAAGATGACGTTTCAAAGCGGAGGCCGGAACGAGTAACAGACGGTGCTGCAAGTACATGTATCATGAGGAACTGCGCAAACCGAATAGTCTTTCTATCTGATTAACTCCTGCAACAGAATACTCGTACGGAGGGATCTATATCTGGTTCAAGTATACATTCATGTACGAGAATATTTACTAATGTACAATTCAGATTTCGTTTATGATCGTTGGGAAAAATATGTCAGTAACAAGCTATCAACACACAGTGAAAACCTTATATAACTTTTTGCGTATTTGAATAGCAAGAAAGAGCTGAAAGTACTGCTTGTCCTCAGCTTATCACTCAGTGATCACTCAGTAAAGAGACTCGTTCTTAACAGACGATAAGGAGAGGCTGAACGGTAAATTTGCTGGTAACATCCGGAAGAGAACAGTAGAATGGATGTCGTGAGGGAAAAAACGCCATTCTGCGATTAAAGCACAGAGTAGTTTGACCATAACAAGTGTAGTTTTTGATTTATGAAACAATTATTTTACTTTGAATATGTGTGTTAGTGCTATAGTATTGTAGTTGTGCATAATTTGGGGATTATTAATTCAACGTGTGATCCTTACAAACGTACTTGATACCATACAATTTCTGTGATCAGTTTTCGTTTTCACCTGATCAAATTTTAAATGAAAAACCGATGCTATACCAACAATTTCTCAATTTTTGTTTTAGAATAGGTGTGACTTAGTCAGCTGCTTAATACTTCATTTACAGTATCAGAGCAAGAACAGCGAAATGAAGTTGCAACTGCTACCGTTGTGCAAGGAAGAAAACTTCACCTCCACACCACGAGACGCTGGACATTTTCAGAGCTTCAGTGTTTTTGATGTTGCATGGCACAGTTAGGGGCGGTACACCTCTTCTACTGCAGTAGATATGTGGGAAGTTACGGGCAGTCTGCAGTGACAAAGACAGGGGGATCGCTATGATGTGTATTTTATATACACAAGTGTAGCAGAGAATTGTAGTTCTTGAGATTACAAGAGCAAGGGGTTGGCGTAATCTATAACAGATTGACTCAAAGTCACCTAGCCAAATATCTCACGAAATAAGCATCAAACGAAAAAATGACAAAGAACGAAACTCGTCTAGCTTGAAGGGGGAAACCAGATGGCGCTATGGTTGGCCCGCTAGACGGCGCTGCCATAGGTCAAACGGATACCAGCTGCATTGTTTTTTTTTTAACAGGAAGGAACCCCCATTTTTTATTACATATTCGTGTAGTACGTAAAGAAATATCAATGTTTTAGCTGGACCACTTTTTTCGCTTTGTGATACATGGCGCTGTAATAGTCACAAACGTATGAGTACGTGGTATCACGTAACATTCCGCCAGTTCGAACAGTATTTGCTTCGTGATACATTACCCGTGCTAAAATGGACCGTTTACCAATTGCGGTAAAGGTCGATATCGTGTTGATGTATGGCTATTGTGATCAAAATGACCAACG
Organism: Schistocerca gregaria; assembly: GCF_023897955.1. Taxonomy (NCBI): domain Eukaryota; kingdom Metazoa; phylum Arthropoda; class Insecta; order Orthoptera; family Acrididae; genus Schistocerca; species Schistocerca gregaria. The sequence goes on along the minus strand of NC_064924.1, from coordinate 590,684,177 downwards.
GTCTTGTGCTACCTATGCTGCTTGGTATCCTGGACGACATCATCCAAGTGTCCGGACCGTTTGCCGGATAGTTACGTTATTTAAGGAAACAGGAAGTATTCTCCCACATGTGAAACGTCAACCACGACCTGCAACACATGATGATGACCAAGTAGGTGTTTTAGCTGCTGTCACGGCTAATCCGCACATCAGTGGCAGAACCGGGAATCTCAAAACGTTGGTGTACCATATTTCACTGCATGACAAAGTGACGATGATCTCCCACCATGATGGATGTCCGGCACATAGCTCGCATGCGGTTGAAGCGGTATTGAATAGCATATTTCATGACAGGTGGATTGGTCGTCGAAGCACCATACCATGGCCCGCAAGTTCACCGGGTCTGACGTCCCAGGATTTCTTTTTGTGGGGATAGTTGAAGGATATTTGCTATCGTGGTCCACCGACAACGCCTGACAACATGAGTCAGCGCATTGTCAATGCATGTGTGAACATTACAGAAGGCGAACTACTCGCTGTTGAGAGGAATGTCGTTACACGTATTGCCAAATGCTCTGAGGATGGCGGACATCATTTTGAACATTTATTGCATTAATGTGGTACTTACAGGTAATCACGGTGTAACAGCATGCTTTCTAAGAAATGATAAGTTCTCAAAGGTACATTATCACATTGTAACAACCGAAATAAATTGCTCAAACGTACCTACGTTCTGTATTTTAATTTAAAAATCCTACTTGTTACCAACTGTTCATCTAAAATTGTGATCCATATGTTTGTAACTATTACATCGCCATCTATCAGAAAGCGAAAAAAGTGGTCCAACAAAAACATTGACATTTCTTTACGTACTATACGAATATGTAATAATAAATGAAGGTTCATATTTAAAAAGAAAAACGCAGTTGATATCCGTTTGACCTGTGGCAGCGTCATCTAGAGGGCCAACCATAGCGCCATCTGGTTTCCCCTTTCAAGCTAGACAAGTTTAGTTTTTTGTATTTTTATTTCGTTTGACGCTTATTTCGTGAGATATTTGGCTCCATCACGATCAATGGACCATCCTGTATATCGAAGTTGGCAAAAAAACTTGGGTACGGAGAACTAATGATCATTAATTTTCATCGGGCACTTGTCCCACTTCAACGCGAGGTCGACCGTGTTACTATGGATTTGGCAATGTTCGTGTCGGAGGATGGCCGGATGACCTTCCTGTCACCACCCCATACCCTCGGGACAGCTGTCTGCGTGTAGTGTAAACCAGGGAACAATTCGATTTTTTTAAAGTGTCAGCGAGCCGTGTAACTGAGGCGGGAAGTGGGGACCAGCCTGGTATTTACCGATCAGGATGTGGAAAACCGCCTAAGAACCACACCCAGGCTAGCTGGCAGACCAGCCTTCGTCGTAAATCCTCCGGGTGGATTCGATCCCTATTCAGGAAGCAGCGCATTAGCGCTCTTGGCTGACCTGGCGGGTAGAGAACTGATGATCACAGTGCATGATTAGGTCTGGAAGTAATTTCCACTTAGCAGTGGAGTATTACAATTGCTCATGAGATGTATGTTGATGAATCTCTTTAATATGCAGAGATTTAATTCGAGTTTCTCATAATGAGAAATGAGAACAAGCAATCTGTGTGTCAATAAAAGAAAATTTCTGCTGCCAAGGTCCCATTCAAAGACTTTTAATTATTGAGTATTTCCACCAAGTGAGGCTGTCATCTTCAAACCTGTAACATTATGCATTTACATACACTTCATGTACCACCAACATTACTTTTAACAGACAAGAAAAATTATGAGATGGCATTTATATACATAGGTCATTTATTATCTTTGCAAGACACAGAACATGTGGCTTTAGCCCGAAATTTGAGATGAACTGAGGGAGGGGAGTGGTGACATGCATGTACATAATTGAAACACTGAACATGAGAACTGACTGTGTATGTAGGTAGCAATGCGTTGGGAAGGGGCAGAAGGGTGAGAGGAAGAGGGAACAGGTGAAGGGAGGTGGTTTATAGCATCGACACTACAACCTGTAAGCGTACTGTCATATCGCTGGATTCTGTGAAGTATCTTTGCCAGGCAGCCGTGTCTGCCGAGTCGAGCATGGGACACGGAACTGTTATGTTGTGTTGTGGGTTGCTCTGCATGTGAGTGGCATTGTTACTGTGGAAGTTAAGTGTTGCTGCAAGTATTAGTACAGTAAAGTACTGAGATATGGAAAGTGTATTCAGAGAAAAGTACGTAAAGTAGTAATGAAATATGAGTAGTGCCACCGATAAAGTGTTTGAGTGTTCGCTCGTTGCGTCTCGTACCGCGCAGCATCAATCATCCGTGCCGTGTTCGGTATCCCAGAATGAACCAATGTGAATCATAACAATTAGTTACCACAAAATAGTGCAATCAAGTGCCAGTGTCTTGTAGAGAGCATGAGAACATGCGTTCGGTCATCGTGTTTCCGCATAATCAACAATCAGCCGCGCAGCGACGGTTACGCTCGCGCTCGTACAAGTGACCACTGACAAGTGAAAAATTAACTTTATGAACAGTTTTATGTCATTATTAGTGTCAAGGAGGACTGGTACCAAAAGAAATCTGTGTATGCGTGTCCAGCGTAAGAACTTTCGTTCGACTGTTCGGCTTCCGCATCATCAACAATCATCCGCACCGTGTTCGGTTACGCTTACGTTCGTTCAAGTGATGTTGTGGACAGATAATCATCAGTAAGCTACTTGGCATACTCATTTATGACTTAGAATGTAAGCAGTGCAGCCTGTTATTTCTTCTCGTCTCAGAATATAGATGTTCATACCAGACATAGGACAGAGTTGGTTTGACGTTGAGTGGCTCCCCTAAACCCGCTTGCTTATTTATATACGTAATTTCAGGTAAGTCATCAGCAGTGTGGAGCAGAACAGTACGACCGCCGCGGCATTATCAGGTACGTCATGTGGGCACGGCGCACGGTTCAAGGTAAAATAAACACGTTAAGGGTCCCCCACCCATTTGTAACCATAGGCATGTTACCTGGCGACGTGTTATAGGACTTGCAATTTCGGGTAAGAAGTGCCGTATAATTAATTTGGAGTGTGAACTATTTTTGTATAAACAGTGACTGTTAATTTGGATTGCTGAGTGACGTCACGCGAGCTGTAGGATGTGTACGCCAAAGAACTAGTGACACTATTGATACCCAATGGGCAGAACAGTTATTTATGATTGTGGATAGGGCCAAATAAGGTTTGGGGCAGTTTCCCATTCAAATTGTAATTTAATAACACTTTTAAAACCAAAGCTGCACATAGTCGGATCTTTACCCAATGCAACTCATTCATGGCTGAAGGCCTCCAAACAAGAAATCTTAACCAATCAACAAGATAAAAATCCATTTAAGATAGCAATAAAATAGTTTAAAAAAGAAAACATCACAGCAAAGTAGATAAAACAAACATATGCCAGGTGCAATACAAATGGCTGGAGGCCACAATTAAGTTTCAAAATTTTAAAATATATTAGCACAATCTTTTAAAGGCAGAAGGAAGTAATGTTTAAGCTTGAAAGATAAATTAAAGGATTAATTTTGCCAAAATCTTTAAGAAAAAGAAAAAATAAGCCTTACATTTTAAGCTGCTGAAAACAGATAGTTAAACACCTGTGGCAGTCAGAAGCCTTTAGGGAGATCGGTGTGACCTCGTTCGCTTAGGCGAGACATATGGTGAGACCAACTACTCTTGATCCGTCGAAACCGAACCAAGGGTCAGCCACGGACTGACCGACAAGACGACTTGTCGGATACCAATCGGTACATAAGAACACAAATACAAAATATTACGTACGTAATTATCGACAATCAAATATGTACAAGCATTCGGTCTTGCTCGCAGGATAACATCCCCAACAGCGAACCACCGAAAGGAACCACAGCGTGAATCGATGAGGCTTGGGTACTTAAAACACCACTCAACTCTGACGTCCTGCGTCGGTGAACCACGAAGCTCGTAGGTATCGGACAGCTCCACACACTTTTCGACACACCTCAGGGACTATCAGCAGACCCAGCGACTCCATCCCGCGGAGATATCTTCCCTGGTCCGCAAGAACCGAGCGACTGCCTGCTGGTTCGTCCTCGACTGCTGCTCCGTCGCGACTGCACTGCTGGTGCGTCTCCCACTCACTTCCAGAGACACGACGGCGGGAATACTGGCTCGGACCCAAACACGCAAACACGCCCACTGACTAAACGACATCCATGCACCAGGAAGGACTGACCCAAGTTCCACAAAATTGTATCTGAAGCGGCCCAGAAGTACTCAGTGCACCAGTTGTACGTCGGCCGACAGACAACCGACCACTACGAGCCACTAGGTGGACAACATTTAAAATAATCCTCAATGGGACTAACGCCAACTACACTCAGAACCTGACAAACACTTGCACGAAGACCTGAACGATACAACAGCAACTAAGCACTGACGAAGACTGTGGTGTCACCACCAGACACCATACTTGCTAGGTGGTACCCATTAAATCGGCCGCGGTCCGGTAGTATACGTCGGACCCACGTGTCGCACTATCAATGATTGCAGACCGAGCGCCTCCACACGGCACGTCTAGAGAGACTTCCTAGCACTCGCCCAGTTGTACAGCCGACTTTGCTAGCGGTGGTTCACTGGCTACTTACGATCTCATTTGCCGAGAAGATAATTTAGCATAGCCTTCAGCTACGTCATTTGCTACGACCTAGCAAGGCGCCATTATCTGTTACTATTGATATTGTGAACTATGTACCGTCAAGAGGGACGTTCATCATTAATGGATTAAAGTTAAGTATTCCACCAGCTACGTCCGTTGTTTCTAAATTCTAATTTCCTTGTCCTGTTCCAGACCTCACGCCAGCCTGCGTGAGCTAAATCGTGTGCCTTTTGGCCTCTTCTAGTAACTCGGTGTGGGCTCTCCTGCCAACCACAACAAAGACAAATCGGGAGTCGATGCACACACACCCAGCCGACTCATGAACGATCGCCGAGCCAAAACGCGTCGTCCGGTAGGACGACCAACCGACACTCCTCCGCGGCGCGGCTCAAGTGGTGCGTGGTGGCAATGGTCGGGCGAGCCATGTCGATGCAGACCTCACTGCTGCTCCAACCCGCCTGCACTAGTGCCGCATTGCAACTCCCCGACTGGCAGGTCCGGACTGCACTCCAGACGCGTTCCAACCGACTGCAGCCCGCACTCACGACCCGAACACACGTCGACCAACAACTACCGGGAACGAATAGCAGTCGAGCAAAGATACT